>NC_048896.1:93710188-93864928 GCF_011077185.1 Oxyura jamaicensis | reverse complement strand
TTTTATTTTATTTTATTTTATTTTATTTTATTTTATTTTATTTTATTTTATTTATTTCATTTCATTTCATTTTATAAGCTTGCAGTGCTGAATGGCTTTTCAGGTCACCCTTCCTTTGAGGTAGCTGTGGTGGTGGAAAACTGAAGCAAACTTGTGAGGAAACCCTTTTCAAACCCTCTTCTCTGAGTCTGAGGGCAAGGTTTGGCATCCTTTCCCTTTTCTCACCTGATGTTTACCTTGGGAGGAGCTGTAACTCCAATACCCCAGCAGACAGATCCTTTGGGATGGGAAGAGGCTGAGTCCGTCTTGGCAGGACCTTGGTGCTTTACCTCTTCCAAAGCCTTGTGCCTCGCCCCTGAGCTATGTGGTCTCCACAAAATTTTGTCCAAATCTGTGAGTACAAACAAGATCTGAAAGACAATAAGAAGGTTCCCATAGCCCATTGTGAGCCTTCACACAAGAGTAGTTTTCCTTGATTTTATCCTGTTCCTGATTATTTTTTTGTTTTATTTCTTTTTAAAGATGATATTTTTCATGAATGAAAATTAACCTTCGGACTGATTTGTGGGACAGTGTCAGGAAATAAGCTGCTTACATGTTCTTTGCTACTTTCCTTAAATCAATAAAATCATAACCGGACAGAACTATTAAATTAGGAAGACCTGAACTCCCGCATAGCCCAGACCTTTCCATTTCACCCTGTTAGCCTTGCAAGGAGACTGATAGCTTGTGTTTGTCGAGTGCACCTCTTGCAGAAAGACATTTAGCTTTGATCTCAAGAAGCGAAGCAAGAGAGGGCTCCACTGCCCTCAGAGAATTTCACATCTACTGTGAAAAACTGAGGCTTCATTTCCCATTCCACTTTGCCTGGCTTTAATTACTGCTGGGAGAACAGCAAAGTGACCCACGGAGCCCCAGAAAATCCCCTTTCCTGCATTCAACTCCACACACAAGTCACAGTGCGCCGTGCTGCCATGCCCCGCTGTCCTGGCTCTTGTCATCCTCCCTGGAGAAGAACCGAAAAAATTGTCTTCCAAGCAAGCCCTTGCTCAGGCCATTAGCCCCAAACAGCATCATTAGCATGGAAAACTTCTCTGCAATGAAGCTTGATCCCAGCTTCTTCGTCTGGAGAAGCATGTCTTCTTCAGCTCTGGGTTAAACAAAGGCAGGAGTGACAGGGAACAGAATTTCAGAGATGGCATTAAATTCACCCTCATGATTGGACTAATTAACCAGCAGTGGAGCCTGCCTCCGCTGGGAGCTTTCCTCAGCCCTGTGGTTACTCATTATGGCATTTGTGATTTTCCACCCGAGATGGCCTCGGAAGTAGGGGGTGGAGATACCATTTCCTAGACACAGCGTGGTTCCTGCGGGGCTTCAGAGGCGGCGGGGTGGGACCCGCGTCGCACGCTGTGACCTCCAGCCACGTGTGAGTCAGGGCAGAAATCCCTCTCCTCCTCAAGAGGAGAGCTTTGCCCTGCAAAACAACAAGGCCAAGCTCATGAGGGCCATGAAGTGGTGGGGAGGTAAAAAGAAATGATGTTTTTGTGGGTTGGTATTGAACAAAAACCTATGCTTTGCTCTTTTGGAACACCAGGCAGGAGGAATGCAACTGTCCCGCAAAAAATAGGGAAGCCCCACTTTCAAGGGACAGGATATGCTGCTGAGTAAAATATTTTCCCTTCAGCTTAAATTGTTTTTCGTCATTTTAGGCCCTTTTACTTTGGGATAGGGGAGCCAGCTCTTTTCTCCTAGGTGTTTCCTACCAGAGCTAGTATGGAGCAAGAAAAAGAGGGGTCAAAAATTAGTTATTTCAGCCAAGCAACCTCCCACATCAGCACAAATCTACAAAAACCCTGTTTAGTGAAAAGGTGTGGCTCAGCAGGTCAAAACTACCAGATAACTACAGGATGAGGTTCAGTCCCATGCTTTCAAGCAGGTAATGGGCATTGAACTCCAGACAATGACTTAACCTCAGTAAAATCACCGAGAAACCTCAAGATTTACCCAAGATCAGATTGCAGCCATGAGGGTTGGTTGCTGCAGATTAGTTCAGATGGGCATTCGGACGGGGGATTTGTTGCCAGGTTGCTTGATTATGTAAAGCAAAGACAAGCTCGGTCGTTTGGCCTAAGACAATGTTTTCACTCCTCTAACTCACCAGGTGATCAGGTGTCACCGAGCAGTTCTTCTTTTTCCTGAGGCCTCCCTGAAAGCATGCCAAAGTCTATAGAAAGACCTTGTGGGGTGCCTCCAGACCTGGTTGTGCTATCTGCTAGATCACCGGAGCATGTGCTGGAGATGTTCTCTGCGGTCCTCCATCCCCCTGGGACAGCACTTTCTTTTGTTTGCTTATCAGATTGATACGTGTTATTTCAGAAATAAATCGGAAAGATAAGGCCATCGTAAGAGCCTTAACAGAGACAGAAAAGCAGTGGAGAGAAATGGAATGTGATTATTGTTTGTGAGAAGATTAATAAGCCATCAAACAGAAACGCTGTCAGATTTCTCAACCTTATGTAACATTTCTTGTGGTCACCGCTTTCTGGGACATCACAAAAGAACTTTTGTCGTTGCCACCTGAAGGGCTTTTAGCTGCCTCCTTGAGCGTTTCTCAAGTAAGGACTGTAATGGCAGGTCCAAATTTGCTTGACAAATTCTTTCTTGTGCTTCATTTTTTCTATGTGTTTTCTTTTAATAATGCTGAATAAACCCAATGCATGATCACATTCATCCAGCACGAGAGAGGGAGCAGGCACAGACAGCACACAGCCGCAGGGCTGATGTTGGAAGTTCAGCTCCAGCCCTGTCCCCGATTCACTCCAGCATGGGAGAAGTGTGGTGGGACGAGATGCATGTGATAACTTGCTGAATTTCCACGAAATTTCTGTTTTTGCCACCAACAGCTACCCTGTGACACCCTCTGAGACGAGAGCCTTCACCTTTCCAGTGCCTTATCCAGTACAAACATTTCAAACAGCCCCAGTGAATTCAGGGGCAGAATTAGCACAGGGCTACTCACAGCACTTGCTAACTGTTGTCTCCTTGTAAATTATTTTGTCTTTCCAAAATATAAATATGGGGGAAAGGGAAGCTCTTAAGACATACAAGGTAGATAATGTTATTCATTCAAAAAGAAACACTGCTCAGTTTGGATGACGCTGCAAGGACTTTGCAGTTAATAACTGAAGCTCTCTCTCTCATTTCTTTTTTCTTGGAGACAAATCTCTTGGCCCCTGAGAATACAAAGACTTTTTGGCTGAATTCAGATAAAAAAACACCCCGCACTTTGTGTTGTAACCTTGATTCGCAATCAGCTAACAATGCTAGGGCATCCTGAATTTGCACACTGCCGCAGACGGCAGCTCATCCTTCACTTTGCGAACCTCTGCAGGTGACACCAGGCGAGGGTTACACCCTCTTGTGTAACAGACATCTGCAAATGTTGTCAGGAACGTTTTCGTTGCAACTTCCTCCCTTTGATTTTTTTTTTTTTTTCCCCCCATTGTATGCAGCTTCGGGATTATACGCTTAAATCTAATCATGGAATTAAGAGAACAGTTATCCTAATTGAAAGTTGATGACAAATCTACATACAGCCTCGTGTGACCTCCTCTCCCACTGCCAGCGGAGGCTGGCATGGGGAGACGTCCGCACTGACGCATTCAGTCAGCAGCCTCGCTGTGTGAGCGAACGTCTATTCCGGTTAGCATAACAAAAGCAAATTCATTTTACTCTTGGGAGAAGGTACGAGTTTACAAGAAGAGCTGAAAGGCGGGTGTCTTCACTCACGGGCTGGACCAGGCTGCTAAGTGGGGCAAATGTTGTCGGAATATAGTCGTACTAAAAGGTGGTGAAAGGAGGAGTTCGGGAGCCCCAGATGTTTCTGCTACTCACTGTTTCTCCAAACCACATGGGGAGATGGTTTCTGTACTCCGAAGTCAGGGCACGTGTCTCCTGTGCTCCTTGCCAGTTGTTAGCCTTGTAGCTTTTGTTTTTCTCTTGCTGTTTTCTTCAAGTGTGGGTGCTCAGCTGCCTAAATGTATCTACCTACCACCAGCAGTGCAAATTCACCTGCACGGTCCCAGTCTTTCAGCACAAGTGTCAGCTTGGCCTCTTGATAACAGTGGTGAAATTAAGTCTCAGCATCGACCTGGTTGTCTTATCGAGGGCCATGAGTTGATCCCACGCCAGGGGGACATGTTGAGCTGCTCTTCTGGACTTTCTGTTCTGCTTCCCAGTTGCTTTTTCTCATCTTTCACCCCACTGGGTTTGCGCTGGTGGAGCAACAGATACTCAATGTACCTGCTGGTGCAGTCCAGCTCCAGCCAACCAAGATTTCAGGCTCTCACTGGGACCAGCAGGAGGGAAAAGCTATCAGATCTGTTTCAATATGCTTCACCGTCCGTTCTCTGTTATTGTTGTATGCCTCCCTGATTTTGGTTTACATTTCCACACCGCATAGTAAACCTTCCTGTGGAATAACTCCCAGCAGGGCGAAGATGTGGATGGATGCCAGCACTGTGACACTGCAGCATCCCCTGCAGCTGGAGATTTTCTGTGTATTTTATGCAGTTCACAGAGAATTCACTCTACAAAACTGAAAATATTCTCTAGGAAAATGCCTCTGTTGACATGAAATATTTCAGATGGTGCAGGGTGCTCAGCACGTCCCATTTCTGGTGGTCCCGAGGCAGCCCACTTGTGTACATCGTGCTCCTCTCCCACCTCCACCCTTGAGCCCACCTTGCCACCACGTGAGCCAGGAAGGTATATATATGGCGTGCAGGGTGTCCTGAGAGGCGCACAGCCACAAAATGTCCAGGGAGATACAAACTACCTATGGGCTGGGCAGCAGGTGAATGGATCGAGGGCACGGTGCAGCCATGGAGCAGGACATCAATATCAAACCATGCCACAACAGCACTGCTTCCTCTAAAGTAATGAAGCAAATGATCTCTGAGCTTTGACACAATCTGAAATCCCTCCATAAACCCTGGCTCAAAACCCAAACTTGCCCAAACTGTTGTGCACAGGCCCCGTGTTCCCATTCAAGTCTTGCTCCAGGCAGCCAAGACATCCTGCTTACTGCACAAGCACAATTCAATAGCTGTAGGACTGCAATACAGCATGTAACTAACTTCCAGAGAGGCTGTAGCTTGCAACTCTGTCTTTAAAAATATATTTTACAGCTCAACATCCTTGATTTCCAGGAACTCATGAATAGAGAAGATATATTGTTCTTGGTAACTAAATAATATCATTAAAACCATTATGAATCCTGCAAAAATTATTCCTGTCTACCTAATTTAATCATGTAACAATGACTATTATTAACTTGTCTTCTGCTGCTGCCATTTGAGATTATGGCCTTGGATGCATGGGTAGCTATTATATGATTCAGTTATTGTAAATGTGCATTGCTCTTAAGTGCTCGAGTGCTTATCCTTCAGTTATCTACCTGAATTTACTCATTCCAGGGCTGGGTGGTGAAACTGAAGATGAAAATGAGGAGCTCAGGGAAGAGCAGAAAGATTAACGCTTGTCCTCATCATATGGGTTAGTGTCCCATGGCTGACTTCTTGTGTCCAACGATTCAAGAGATCTAATAGAAACTTTTCTTGTAACTCACAATGATGTTGCTCTGTACGGGTTCTCTATAAAAGGTTTAAGCTCCTCAGCATCTTGTTCACCCCATTCATATTCATGTAAGGAATGTTATATTTTTGAAACTATAAGTTTATATATATATATAAATTTATATTATATAAGCCCACTTGGGCTCCATAACCTCAGGCTTTATCCCCCAAGTCTTCAACTGCAAGGGGGAGAAAATGAAAATGATCTTTGTTGTATGCTCCCAGCCTTCACTACAAACATGTGGCGTATTGCACAGAGGTCATTCCCTACCAGTGTGACTGTCTGACCTCCCCCTCCACGCACGGCTAATGTAATAGGCCTCATTTCCTTAGTAAAATCACTTTTAGGAAAATGATAATAATAATAATAAAAAAATCCTCTACTTGTTTCTCTCCTTCCTTGGTAATAAAGGAACAATGTATTGTTTCCCTGATCATGGATTTGAGTTGAACTGGCCAAATCCATTGAAAAAAAAAAAAAAAAAAAAAAAAAAAAAAGAAGAATGAACATAAACTCTGCCTTACTTTTGGATTAAATCTCTGTGAGGACAGTACCAGCCTCAGCAGAACACGCTGCATGAAGGCAAAGTCCCTGCAGAGCGGAGGAGGACCTGAGCTGTGTCTGTAAGGTGACTGCCGAAGGTGCCAAACATGTCTCCACCTAACTCATTTCTGGGTTTCCAGGGTATTTCTCCTCCGTGCTACAGAAGCAAATAACAATATTTCCCACAGGCAGTGGGAAACATTGCCGTTTCTGGCCTCGAAAATGGAAAACAGGAAACGTTATTAGCCCGCATTTCTAATGGGGTGGGACACACAGGAGCATCCTGTGTGTGCACATTCCTCCTTCCCCCTCCTCCTTGGTGTAACTTTTTACACCCTCGGCCAATTCCAATCTGACAGAGCCACAAAACTATTAATTAATCCCTTGATATTCTGATGGAAACAGAGAGCTTAGCAGAGGTGAGGGACTTTTCCCTCTCCCATCCAACCTTACTCCCACAGCAATTCTCATGTAGAGGGGACCCCCGGCAAAAACAGGAAAGCAGACATCTCTGTTTATTTATTTATTTATTTTCACTCTGGTTTATGTAATAAGGTGGCATTAAGGATGCCAGATGCTGCTCATGCACGAGCAGCTCAGGTGCTCAGCTGGTGAGATGCATGACTGTGCCATCCAACTTCCTGAGACACCACATTGAGGAGGCTCTCAAAAGAAGGATGCTCGCCCTTTGGTGTTAATAACCTCTCGGGGAAGTTATTGATGTCTCCCCAGGAATGGCAAGGCAGATACCAATCAGTGCTCGAAAACGAGGCCAGCCAGAGGAAATCCCTCTTGATGGGTGAGCTGATCTCTGATCCGAGTCCAATCACACCGCTGCGAAACGCTGGCACCAGTTTTGATGTATAGTACAACCTAGCTGTCAGGGCAGCATGTCTGAGAGCTGAGGTAATTTCCATGCTGGGTGGAAAGTATTTTCACAGAGGAATGCTTGCATTTCATTAATTAGGAGTTATTTTGCAAAGCAAATGGGTTGGAGGATATCCCCTCTTCATTCTCGGGTAGCTGGCTAGGGACCTGGTCAGGGCATGGTGCCTGTCAAGGCAGGGTGCAACGTGCCCCAAAAAGGAGTCACCTGCTGAAAGCAGGGGCTCAAACTGAGCTCCTCTCACCTCCCAGGCTCACTGCAGCAGCTGTATGAAGGGGCAATAACCCCCTCATCTCATAGCCACTTGCAAGTCTGGATGCACTTCCGTATAAAAACCACCATACAGTTTGCTCTAAAAAAAGGTCATGTCACCTTCAGAGCACAAAGTGAACGATGGGCTTTGAGTAAGGCCACCAACTTCACAGCTAGCACGGAGGAATTAAAAGAAATAGCAAATAACCTTCTGTCTAGCGAAAGACCCCAGTTGGAGGAGGAATCCCTGAGAGCTGTAATTGAGCAGATCAAAATGCGAAGACAAAATAAAATACAGTTGTGGCAAAGCCCTTAACTTTCCAACTTTAAGAATGTTTTTTCCAAATTTAAGGATGTTTTTCACTTATTTTTCCAGACCCAATATAAGGAACACGTGATGAACATTTGTACCTGGTAACAGGAAGGCTGTGTGACAGCCTCAAGTCATATAACATGACAGAACAAGATCAAGTGTCATTTATTGTTAGTGGGTGTTTGGATATATATTTTTTTCTTGCCTCAGAAATTGGGATTAAAGCCTCAAATCTACTTGAGATATGGAGTCTGTAATAACACTAACCAGCCAGTAATTTTTTCCCCCAGATGACTTCTTGCCATTTTCTACCTTAGTTACTGGGAGCCCAGTAATGTGACAAAGTATAAAGCAAAGTGCTCTGACACCAGGACAAGCAATTATTTTGAAGAAGTGCTTTGAAGAAGTGCAGAATTGTGTCAGACACCCCAGTTGCCTCCCACAAAAACACACCTTAGGGATAACGATGAAAAAGCAGGGGAGTGAATAAAAAAAACAAACCAAGATATTTTGGTTTGAGCTTATGCTCCAAGCTCTCCCTATCAGACAGTGCCCAGAACAACTCACAATCAAAAATTCCACTTTTTTCTTTTCTTTTTTTTTTTTTTTTTTTTTTTTTTGAGACTTTTCTCCTTGTTTGTCCCTCACCCTGGCTTCTCTAAGTCTCACTGACCCCTGGGAGTTGCTACTGAGGGGAGTTGTTGGGAAAAAGCCCTTTCCTGCAGGGGAGGCAGCCCCTCTCTGCAGGTGAATGAGGTTCCCATCAAGCTGCCCAGCATCACCTGTGCAACCCATCCCCATCCCCAGCTGTGTTTTCAAACCCAGGAAAATTCCAGGAAACATCAACTAAACCTTCGCTACAGCCCCTACCATCATCAGACCACCAAGTCGTGCATCTCCATTTACACCTCCTTGACCAGTTTTGGAGGAGAAATATCACCTAGCAGGCTGGACAAACAGTTCTTGGTTTGCCAGGTGGGTCAAGCTGGGCTGTTGGACCCCTGGGCTTTGTCCCAGGGAGCTGAGGAGTGCCCCCAAGTGTAAATGAGCCTATAGGAAACAGCTGGGAGCAAAGGCTAGCATGGGCGGGGAGGTCGTCTTCCTCCCCACCCTCATTAAAGGACCTGGTCTCCCCTCTGTGTGCTCTCTTCTGGCCCCAGTGGTAGAGAGGAGCTGCTCCTCCAGGGCTTGTGGTGGGGGTGATGAATGGAGCTAACCCCTATGAGAGCCACCAGGAAGGGAGGAGAGGGAGAGAGCTATGCCCTCCATCCGCTACCTCCTGGGAAGGTGGAAGATGAGGCAAAGAAGACTGAGAATAATGGGAATGTGCTTTCTGTCCAGGAAGGTAAGCTGTGGTTTTCTGCTTTTTTTTGGTTTATTTATGTTTTTACTTATGGGTGCTTGAAGTAAAGGCAGTCAATGTAGGAAAAGCAAAAAGTGGTAGGTCTCTGGATGGGCCAGGAATGAAGCAGAAAACTGTGAATGAAGCAGAAATGAATGAAACAAGTGAATGAAGCAGAAAACTTAGACCTTCAGCAGCTAAGAGGCATCTGGCTTATGAAGATTTTGGGTTTAGGGTCTCTATTATTTTTTTAAAGTCTTTGTATTTTTTTTTAATCTGTTGTTAAGGAGTTCTGGTGGCCCTCTGTTTTCTTTCCTGAGGGAAAATGATATTTAGTGCTGATGACTGTAGAGACCTCCCTGTGTAGGGAGGAGGGCAGACAAGCAAAGCTATGGGGCTATGAGAAACATCAGAAAGGACGAAGGTGGTAAATAAACCTTCTTTCCCTTGACTACAAAGGCTATTGCATTGTGGGCACTGCTTGAAAAGTCTTCTAATACCTAATTGTCTGCTGGTTTATTATTAAAAAAAAATCAACAACTTTCATGCATGCCACAGTTTTCCTTTTCTCTCTTAGAAGACATTCTCAGAGAGACTGAGCCACAGGCTGGGTAGCAGGGAAGCCAAAGTGATGAAGGGAAGCATCTCTTTTCCCTTAGGCAGTGGCATCTTCAGGAGGAACAGCAGCTACTTCCAAGAGCTGCTAGGAAGAACTTATTTTTCTGTTGCTCACAGGAAGAGCTAATAAAACTCTTGGTGCCTCCTGTCACAGTGTGAGGAAGATATGAGATCTTCCTCCCCAGGAGAAGCTGTGTATGGGTAGGAGATCAGGCAGTGATGGTGCCTAGGCACCTTTATTGGACTCCTAATGAGAGATTTGGTGGAAGAGGGTGAAATAAGTTGTGTGTGGAAGGAGTTGTGAGCCTCTTGTCAGCAGGAGCAAGGCCGTGAGCTGTGTGATGCCACATGGGGTGTCCATGGAGGGCAGACCCCATACAAAGGTTGTTCCTTCATCCAGTTGTGAGAGCAGCCTTTGGGCCATGTGTGTTACTTCTGGCTTTGAATGATTGCTGGCAGTGGAGCAATGGGAAGACTTCTCCTTCTCCAGTTGTTCCAGAAATGGCTTATCTTCCTGAATTTGCTGTATCTTTAGGACACACCTTCATGGACCAGGCTTCTCCTGAAGGGAAGGAATGAGGGTAACAAGTGGGAATTTGAGTGTAAGAGACATGAAGGGGATGAATGTCTGGTCCCTTTTTCAACCAAGACGTTAAGTATGAGATACAGGTAGCAGAGATGAGCTCAGTGAAAAATGTTCCTGGGCATGAAACAAGCTGTCTAGGAAAATCCCCTTTGGTTACTGAGGCTGTGAGGAAATGGGAACAGCCTTTTGGGTGGCAAATTTCTCTTCTGAGATGTCTTGCTGGTATGATGTTCCTCTATGTGGAATAAGAGGCATGGTAACATCTTCCCTTTATCCTCCCACCAAGGGGTGAAGTGCTTCTCTATTGGTGGAAGGGCTTTGTCCTGTGCTTTTTTGCTATTATGTTGAGGTGTGATTTTTGTGGGGAGAGGGTGACTCAGCTGTGGGGTGTGCTCCTGCATAGAAGGATGCTTTGGGGCTGGTAGGCTGCTGTTTGGGAGAGCCTTGGTGTGGTTATTGGCAGGAGGTAACTCAGTTGCCTGCTGCATGTCACTGTTGCTCTGGGGATCAGATACATTCTGAAAACTAGCCATCCCTTACCTGTTTCTGCTGCTTAGGACTTAAATCAAGTGAATCAAGGATACCTGCTGTAAAAAGTGGTGCTGGATCTGTCCCTGGGTCCCCTGCTCCTGCTGGGCAGAGGCTCCAGAACAGCTATCAGTCCTCTGTAAACCTTCTCTCTGCGTGGCCCTGGGAGGAAAGAGTGGAAAGGAAATTCCCTATGGTTTAATCTTCAAAGCAATAACCTAATTTGTGGAGCAGCTGTGAGATATGGAACTGACCCAGAATATTAAATTGCCTCCCTGTGAAAGGGAGCTATGGTTCAAAAGCCAGTGCCCCCTGCCATCCCCTGGGGAGGAAGCTCCCTCCTGATAAATGCCTCCTGTGATGATCTGTGGGGACAGCAGCTGGCAAGTGGTGGGTGGGAATTGCAGGGGAGCCCACAAGAGAATTTGGGGGGCAGAGGAGAGGTTTTTTTTTTTTTTTGGCTTTCATCAGTCTATTGGTTGTTACAGGAGAGCCCCCCTTGGGGAAGGAACCTTCTCATTAAGTGTGCCCAGCTGGGCTCCTCTCCCTGCAGAGGCAGGAAGGGTGTTAAAAAGTGGATTTGTTCTTTTTTTTTTTTTTTTTTCCCCCTCTCTAAGTGGTGTTTCTTATAAAAAAAAAAAAAGGGGGGGGGGGGGGAATTGAAACTCTGACTTTAAAATAATCCTTGCCTTTTCAATGGGATAAAACCTGTGCATCATCTGAGTGTTCCAGGCCTGTTTTCTGGTTGCACTCTGTCCCCCGTTTCCCCCCAAAATAGACTCCAAATCCTTTGTTTTACTCACTGACCAATCTTAAAGCTCTATTTGGCAGGAGTAGATGTCTCAAAGGCATTCATATTCCATCTTATCCAGTGATGACTTAGTAGAAATAATAATTACAGAAGTGTTTGGAATATGGGAAAGTTTTAATCCCTGAAATTTCTCAGTGAAGAGGGGAAATTAGAGCTGGCTTCCTGATTTCTTTCTGGATCGCAAACCCAGGAAAGGATTCCCCTGGCAGAACTGGGGGGTGGGTGCTGTGAACCCTCTAATCTGCACTGCCCTGCAGTCAGGACTTATCCCAGCACTGAATCCAAAATGCTGCTCCCTAGTTAGTGCCTTAGAGGATTCAGCAGCTGCAGTCACCTGCCAAAAGCTTCTCCTTCGTGCACACCCATGCATGTATGATTTGGCTAAAGCCTTGCCCTGAGAGAGCTGGAGCAGGCTGCTTTGCCAAGCCCTTCTGCAGTCCCCTAACTTGCTGGTATTGATGTGGAACTGGCTGCTTGGGTTTTGCTCTCCCAGCAGAGAACAGGGTCAAAAGTAGGTGAAGTAGTGCATAACAACTATCCTAGCTGTGTGTTCATGGCAGAGACAGAGGTAAGGGGCATGCTGATATCCTCAGCTGTAAAATATGTGAATATAGGAGTCCACGAGGGAAAATGTGAATATAAGAGCCCCCAAGGGGACAGGATGGGGACAGGAGATCAATGTCAGCAAGCCTAGTGGGCAGGGGACAGAACTCCTCATGCAGAAGACAGGCGAGACTCATCATATGGAAATTGTGCCTAGGACAACTCATTTATGTTCTCCTCGTGTCTCCTTTTGGCCAAGCTGACCTGATGTCTGCTTGACATCTGCAGTTACCCCTTGAGCTGATGTGTGGTAGTTTGATATCAGCTTGGAGAGAACTGGGACAGGATGGGAGGAACCTGCCTATGGTCTGGGACTTCAGTGGCCTCTCTGGGTAAAGGGGGAGGATGTTGCTCTCATGAGAGCCCAAATAGATGGTTCTTGGGGGGGGGAAATAAGCCATGTGCTACTCCTCAACACTAAGAGGAATTCAACTGCCCCACTGTTTTGTTTTTTTTTTTTTAAAGTGGAGTATTCGCAAGGAGGGAGGTATTGCATTTTGGAAGGAAGGTTGCTGTGTTGTAGGCTGCTGCATCTGGCACCTGCTGAGCTCTGCCAACCTACTGAGTAGCTAGAAGGACTCAGCATCGTGGCTGAGCAGCTCCAGTGTGTGGGTTCCTCCTCAGTGAGGAAGAAATATGGGTGTGGGAGCCTCCAGCCACACGCCTGGTGTGTAGACAAGATGATGTAGTGCTGTTGGGAATTGAGCCTGCCGTGTAAATACTATGGCAGAGCAGCTTGAAAGGCCTGCTGTAGCTTGGAGAGAGCCCTCTGCACATCTTCCCCCTCAGCCCTGGCAAGGGGCTGAATCATTCTCATGTCTGGGGCTTTCTGATCTTTGTGTGGCTCTCTAAAAAGTTCTGTGTAGTTGGAACAAATGGATGTATGTTCCCAGAACAAAAAAATGACATCAGCTGTTCCCATAAATGGAATTAAGGCCAAAGCCTCCAGATGTCACGCATTGTTTTTATCTCCCTTTGACTATAGGAGTGCTTCCTTAACAATTTGCAGCTAATGAATAGCACCAAGAGCAGAAATCTGCACTGGGTTATAGAGAAATGAATGTGTTTTTAAAAATGTAATGCATGTTGACATGGGTGTGTTAAGGCTTGTGGCTGTATCCATCTAGGCAAGGGGTATATTAATAACACATGGTGGCTTACAAGTGGTGCCTGTAAGACCAATCTAAAACAGCCTATAGGTATCCAGGCTTAAACATCCCTTCTCAGCATGTGCAGCATATGGTGACCCTCCTTCTCTGTGCAGTACTCGTGCTGCCTTGCTCTTGCTCCTGCAGTGGCAATGCGATGTGTGCCTGAGCCCCTTAGCTCCAGGGCTGCTCAGGACCCACTGCTCCTGCTGTGAGAACATCTTGATTGCTGACTTCCTCGTGCTAATCGAATCAGGCTTGTTGCTTAATTTAATTGAAACAAAGAGGGGATCTGATATGTGGCATCTGTCAGCAACCTCAGAAGGAGGTAGGGATGCGATTCGTGTGGTAGGCAAGAGCATCTGAAGCATTTCCTAGAATCCCATATTTCATGGGAAATGCCTTCAATTAGATTTGGATATTTCCACACTTCCTTGCCAGACTGGGAGCGGGTAGCTCAGCTCAATGCCAGTAAGGAATATCTTTTTTGAGTTAAGAAAAGCTACCTGGCCAGGCCTTCTGTATTCACGGTTGGTTTCATGGTATCTTTAAAACACAACACATTCATAACTGGTAATGAAAAAAGTCTCCGTAGGTTGTAGCAGAGGGCTGCTGCATCCATATAAAGAGGATCTTTTCAGTAGGAGAGGATGAGGGGTGATTTTTCCCATCCAGAGTGTTGGCCAAAATGAGAAGTAGTTAAATAAAGAGGCTGAAGGCTGTAGATCCTCAGTATCCCAGTTGGGGATGTCTCTCTGGATCCAACCTCTGCCAGCTGAGCGTGGAGCTGACTCTTGCAGTGAACTGTTGGCAACCAGCTCAGATTGCCTTCCCAGTTTTGCTGGCTTTGCCTTCCCTCAGACTTTCAAAAGCCCCAAATGAATTATCTGTCACAGCAAGAGAAATGCTGCTTCTGTGTCTAAGTAACCTCCTTTTCTTGGATGGATGAGAGACTTGAGAGCTGAGCAACCTGCAGCTCTAGCAGCAGGGGTAAATGTGTTAGTGGCTGCCGTGTGTCTGTCCCATGGGCTTGAACTCGTGTGAGCTGTGATGTGTGCTGGCTTCCCTGAGTCATTAAATACCAGCTGAAATTGAACTTGCATGAACCTGCTTTGAACTAAGAAGCTGGTGCAATGACACATGCCAGGGTTTAACTGGATGTGGGATTCTTCATCAAGCTGACTCAAGTGTTGCTTTCCTAATGCTCGTGCTGCTTTGTGGCTCCTGGTGTGGGGCTGGAGGGTGCTGGTGGCTGTCTGAGGATGGCAGGGCAGATGCATACCTGCAACAAGTGCTGCTCTCAGCTGCCTGGCACACAGCCCCGTGTGCTGGGGCACTGTGGCAGCCCAGCTCAGAATGGTGCAAGGCTAGTGTGATCGGGGCTTGGGAGGCTGTGAAGGAGCCAGCAGGGCTGTGTGGAGCTGCCTTGCTGCTTCTTGGTCCACCTGCACCAGCAGGTCTCTATCTTCCATGTGTTTTGTAATGTCTGGGCTGTTATTTCAGTGTTTTGTACTGCCTGCATACCCCTCCAATACCATGGTGATGGCACAGTCTTTTCCATGCTGATTTAAGCCATCAGAAGGAAAGCTTCAAATTTGTGCTCTAGTGGCTTAGTAAGAAGCCCTGACTGGGAGCAGCTCTGTCTGGTTTCATTCTTCCAGGAGGGTATTGCAGCCTGAAAGCTGAGGCTGCCCAACGTTTGAGATCACTTGCATGCTAGAACAATGCATGAACTCACAGTTGTTTGTACTGAGATCCAAGCTGAGTTGTTGGAGCTCCTGTTTCTCCTCTTCCCCGTGTAAATGTTTTATGAAGTGAGCACAGAGTCAATAAATGCTTCCTGTTTAACGTCTGCCCTGCTGCCTTGTGAAAGATGCTTTACAAAAACATCAGATCTCTCACCCGGCACATGGCTTATCTCTGGTTCCCTGCTAAGCATGATATCAAAACTCATCTCGTAAGAAAATATATTCCCAGCTCCAAGAGAAAATAAACTCATGTCTTCCTCTTAATGATGCTGCACAGATTATACAGCAGCACAGCATATTGAAATTGTTCTGAAATTGGATTTTGGAGCCAGCTGTGCATCAAATCCTGCTGGGAAGGCTCATGGGGAAAGCTGGTCTGCACCTAGTGTGGAGAGCAAGCACCCAGCTTGTTTCTTTTCTTGCTTCTTTTCAGCATGACAAATGAAACTTGAATAACTGCTATGTAAACTGAGAGAAGTTGTTGAATCTGAGAGGGCTGAAAAAATGTGCTTTACAGCTTTGTTTGCTCTGTTGCTGCTGTTGATTCACTTTAATCGAGGCTGAAATTGTAATGCTGTGGGATATGGCAAGCATCTCTATTACAAAATTAAAAGGTACGTGGAACTCAGTTTTCCATGGTTTTATGAAGTTGCAGTTAAAGTCAAACTGGGGAGAGGCTTGCGGCTGGTATCAGCAAGAGCTTTGTATTGCTAGCTCCCGTTTTCTGTTGGCCAAGGCAGTCTGTAGGCCAAAAATGGGTGTGAAGACTGGTGGAATGAGGCCCCTAACCTTGTCTCTGCTCTTCCTTATGTGTGGTTGGCAAGTGCCTAGCAGGCAGTGGGCTCTGGGTTTGCTCTGCTTGCTTCTCTTGGCTTCCGAGCTAGCTGGGAGAATATATATTTCTCTTGTTTACAGATCTCAGCAATGCTTCTTTCTCATTAGTTGAGGGTAATGGACACTGTTACGTGCTACACCTACCCTTCCTCTGCTCCATCATCTGGCATGCCACCTGAAGGCTGCAGCTAATGCACAATTTAGGAAGCAGGGAAGATGTTTTAGTGAAGAAAAACACTGATTTTTCCTTCATGGTTGTGGAGCAGTGCATGTGTCTGCATCCTATTTTAAGATGGTGATAATCCCCAAGCTTTCTGGTCCTCTGGAAGAAGTTTCCTGTCAATAGCAGTACAGTTGCTGTCTTGCTGGGGGTCACCTCCTTCACCTTTGAGGTGGACAGGCCAATGTATCTGTACTCCAGAGTAAGGACCACAGCTTATGGGTTCAAAGGAAGCATCAGTAAGCTTCCAGAGGTCTTCTGCCTTTGTTCCGCCTTTCTAAAAAGCTCAGCCACCACTGCGGATGGCAGGATCTGTTGTGTGCTCTGAGGAGGAAGTGCTAAACCTGGCATATACTTAGAAAAACTGAGGAAGTTACTTTTTGTTATCAGATTGCTTGCTCATCCCCCTCAGTTCTGGGAGCCCCAGTGTAGGTGGCATGTGTGTGTTTGAATGTCTAAAGCAAAAGCCCCTTGCTGAGCTAAATGGTGTCCAGTGGAAGTGAGCTGGGATGTGGACTTGAGTTTTACAGCTGATTCTGGCCCAAATATTACTGAAAAATTTAGTTTCAAAATTCTAGTTTATTTTCCTCATATCTTTCTACATCTCAAGACATTCAGTTGTCATTTCCAAGCTTATGCTCCTATTCTAGCATGGGCTGCTGAAGCACTTTTTTTGCTTAAAGAGCTTTGCTAGGCCAAATCCTGGCCTTCGTATGCTTTTTGATACCCTGCCTGCTCCTCCAGTGGGTGACTGCATGGGATGCCCCTTGCAGAGAAGCCCCTGCTTCTCAGCCACGATGGCTGTTCTGATCACCTCTCACAGGAGAGGACCTGGGTGTTTTGCCCTGTGGGGGAAAGATGGAGTCAAGCTGAATTTATCGGGTAGTCTCTGACATAGACGGTGTTTCTTTGCTCTGAGGGTCTTTTGTAGTGTTATAGCTAAAATTAAGGGATGGACTTCAAATAATGCCTTCCCCTGTGAATGCACTTTAAATGCAGTTTAAGGAAGGGGATGATCTGGGAATAGATGAAGCAGCTCGGAGATGGAGCTGTCAGGGTATGGTGGTGTATGCATGACTGCCTGCTAGCTTACGCAGATCTGAACTGGAATGGGGCTGGGCTCTTGGTTCAGAGGATATCTGCTCGAAAGCCTCCCAAATCAGTTGGATACTGCAATGGAGGGCACACAAAGGCTGGAGATAGGAGGTGCTGACAGCATCCCATCCCTTGCCAGGATAGCTCTGTGCAGCCACGGCGGGTCTGAGAAGATAGAATCTGATCCCGATTTGGATGTGGTGAGGTCATGCTGAGATGAGAATAGGCATCTGTTGACAGCAGAGATGCTGTTTCACAACTCCGGTCTCATCAGCTCCCCATCTGAAGGCTGGGTGATCACACCAGGACGTGTGATAGCTGGAGCCTGGAGAGGTCTTGCTCCTTGCTGCTGTGTCTCTGTGCAGATGCAATCTGCTGTTGCTTCTTGAAATGGCTCTGTGATGGTAGGGAAATGGCTTGGTCCCTTTCCCACCTGGAGGAGGGACCAAGTTGATGTGTTTAATACTTCATCCACCTGGAGCCAGTCTCCCCTGATGCCTCTGGGTGATAAGATCTGATAGGTAGGCTCCAGAAACCCTACTGCATGCCCTAGCTAGCTGCTCTTGCTGGCATCGGGTTAGCAAACTGCAGTGCTCCAAGCTAATGCCCAAGAGACCAGTCAAGCGTGGCTCCAGGACAGAAAACAAGCCACAGTCTAGCCTTGGTTAACACTTTTCTGTTTCATGTCTCTGTTTACAGCAGCCCTCAATTGGGTGGCTGCTTGTGATCTTTGATCTCAAGTTGTGACACTCCCAGTGTGACCGTGCGCATTTTCAGAGGGCAGTTCATCTCTTGTTTCAGAGGGCTGCTGAAATATCAAGTGACTTTTTTGGTCTGGGATGGGAAGCTATCTTGTCACTGCTATTGAGTTTGGTGGCTATGGCATCTCCTGCTGGTAGGGACTTGGTAAAAACAGGTCATAAAAAGGCAGCTCAAAGGAAAAATACTAACTTGTGGGCAGCTCTTTCAATGAAAGACCTGTTTCATTGAGCTTTGAGACTATTATAAACTTACCTCTTGCTCGTCCTCAGCCTTACCTCAAGGCTTTTAACTCTTGGTGTAAAAACATGGTCATAGTGGCAGCAAGAAACTAAATGGTTCTTATTAATAAGCCCACTATGGCAAAGGAAGCTGCTCAAATGCTTCCTGACCCCTTTTTTTTGGGAGCCACTGCTGTGCAGCTAGTCTGTTTGTATGGTCTACCTCAACCTGAGGTGCTCAAGTGAGCAAATGCTCCTGATTCATGTTTCCTTGCTGAGCAGTGCTCATCTCTCCCCAAGATTTTTTTAGTCTAAGCAGAAACAATGTCTTAGGCCATGGAAGATGAAGTGAGCACACTTCCCTGCTGTCAGTATTGCTTCTTGGAGACTTGCATCTTGTTGTGTAGCTTGTGAGCAGAGGATTTGCAGCCTGGAGTGCAAGAAAAAAATAAAGCAAAGAACCCACAAAAAAAAATAAAGCCAAGAACCCACAACTTTGTTCTCTGTAAGTGGACTGTCTCTTCTTCCTCATGTTCTCTTGGAGGATTGTGCTTTGTGTCTCTGATCGCTATCTCCTGGCAGGCGAGTCAGGGTTTGCTTTGATTTGGCTGCGTTTAGAAATCGTAATTCTACAAGGAACGCTTGTGATCTGCAGCTGTCAGGAGTGCTTTTGCTCCAAGTGCTCAGAGCACAGAAGCTGGCATGGGAAGGCACGCACAGGCTGCTGTGGCTGTCTGTAGCCCTCTTAAAAGAGGCTGGGAGGACAGGAATGAGACCAAACAGTGTTTGACAGGGTTTGGATAGAAATGATAGTCCTTTTCAGACAAATATCATAGCTGGCTTTGTTATGTGGGACTGGGGAGGGATGTTAAAGCTGGGGGATAATAAAGGGGAAGCCTCTGAAATGCTGACCCAGCCTGACAAGGCCAATGTGGTATGGTGCTGTGGGTCTCTTCTGGGTGTGCTGGCATTGGTACCTCCAGAAATATGCTACTGGAGCTGTGGGCTAGACAGGAGTGAATGAGAAGTGGCCCTGCTGAGGTCTGAATCCTCTGGATTGTGCTGTCATGTATTTCCACAGCCAAGACTGTCCAGAGGACAGCCAGAGTGCACAAAAATGTGGTGTTGGTGCTCTGTGGAGCTGTGCCAGAAGCTGGCAGGAGGCTTTGCACCCAAGCAGACCTCTGCTTCATCAGTGTTTCACCTGATGACCTCTGGTGCTGAGACTCGGCTGAGGTGCCCGAATGGCCTTAGATGGAGCAAGCATGCATGTAAATTTATCATTCCAGTCTCACCTCGAGGGATACCCAACCAGGCCAGCTTTCTTGCAGTGCCAATGCTAAGGGAGCAAGTATATGAGATCTTTGTCTTGGCCATCTTGTGACTGAAAGACTCAACAATGGCATCCCTGTAGCCCTGTTCTGCATAGAAGTACTTGCCTTGAGGTCAGTCTAGGTAAACTTTCAGGTCTGTTTTTAAGCTTTCCTCAGGAAAAGGAACAGTTTGGTCTCATTCTGTGGCATGACTCATGGGTGCTTTCAGCTGCAAGCATGGCAGAAATAGGTAATGCTTCTTTCAATGTCATTATGCTTGATTTGTTTGGGACTGAGAAGTCTGGAGTGGAATTGTACTTTACCTGTGTGGCTGCTGTCCTGGAGAGAAAGTGCTTTTAATTTCTTCAGGTTTTTTGAGGGGGGAGAAAAAAACACCAAATTTTGGATTGGTTTAAAAAAAAGATGAGATTGGAATTTCTTCAGTCCACCCCCTCACTTTAAGCTCAGCAACCTTGAGAGCTCATGCAGGTTTATAACAGCTCTATCCAGCCAAGCTGTGAGTACTTCCAAGGATGGAAGACTATCCCACCCCAAGACTCTGATCTAGTGTCTCTAGGAAAGAAAATACTCAACACTGAGTTGAAATTTCTAATTCTACAGCTAATGTTTGTAGTCCATCACCTCTTTGCGGCATACATGTGAAGTCTGCCTTCAGTATCACCAGGTCAGGATGGATGTCTTGTCCAGCAGGTGATGGCTGAGGTGTTGAGTACCAAATCTGAATTTGGTTCTTGCTGTTGACTTCTAAGGAAAAGCTGCTGCTTTTAAGATGGGGTTAAAAGCCTTCTGGCACTGTGCAAGAGCAGCGTACCTTTATAGGTTGGTTATTTGTTGAAGTGTTCCTACTCCATATTTTTACTTTGAGTATTGCATGACCTAAAGAGCCTGAATCTTGCTGCGTATATACAAAGGAAAGATAGTGACAGCACTCTGCCTTGACCCAGCAGTGAGCACCTTGGGCTCTTTGTTGTCCAAGAGACAATGTCTCTCTTGCATCTTGGTTCATATGTCCATGTCAAATGGAGATGTTCACTGAGCGCTCTCATCCATAATGAGCAAACCCACAGTTTTAGCTGCTTCCCTGGATCATGTAGGATGAAGAAAATAGCTGATGGCATCCTCTCAGATTTCAAGAATAGCCAATAACCCCACATCTCTGGCATCAGTGCTTTCTTTCAATAGCTTCAAATATTGGCATTTCCCCAAATAACTTGCTTCCTCCCGCGTTCCTTTGGGAGAGATGACGCAGTTGCTTGTGAGGGAGGTGACCTGATGCTCAGGCTTGTTCTTGCCTTGTATTAAGGTGATAAACAAAAGGTTTCAGCCTACAGCAAGCAGGCTGCAGCTTGGTGTCAGCTCCTAGCTTAGTCATAATTGTAAAGGCATAAAATTTTATGTACCAGCTGCTGCTTTAGCACTAAAACAATGGGCTTCTGCAGACAATTAGCCTGTTGACTCTTGAGTCGAAGGCTTTCACCTGCAGAGGCACTGAGACTTGAGGGTTCCTCAGGTGACTTCCTGGATTCCTTTGTGTGTGGCTGGGCTCCTTAATGTGGCAACTGCTTCACTTGGCCCAGCTTCACTTCCTGATTTGGTGGTAACACTGGTGTGACAGACACTTCTTTCAAGCACCGGTGTCTGTATCTGAGATCTCATCAGGATTGCAACAATGTTATGCAAATGCTTGTTATTGTCCTAGCATGATGTCTGAACCCATGAACAAGGTCTTTTTTTTAAAGCTTCCTTGTGCTTATTTTTGTCAGGAAGGCAGATTTCTTGCTCCAGGTCCAGCTCAGCTTTGATAGCAGTGGTTCAGGCGCCTGTCTGGCTTTTTCTTAAAGAAAACAAAAAACAGGTCTGTCATCTTGCTAAATTACCTTAGGCAGCTAAATGTAAAATAGCACTAGGATTGTCCTTTCATCCAGCTTATGGAGTTGGGGTGGTCTTGTCCCTGCAGATCACAATGGACCCTGATGCACGAAGCTGCTTCTGGTTTCTCCTGCTGTTCTTCTAACTCTGCTGCAGGCTCAGACTTTTCTTTCCCTGTCCCTCATCCATAGGTTCAGCCACAGTTTCTTTCTGTTCCTGGGAACTTAGAGCTGGTCCCTGGGGTGATGGCAGATGGCAGGCTCACCTACCAACACATCTGAGTCTGCTGTTGACAATAACCCTTTGCAGTAAGGTCTTGGATTGGAGTTTGACATCCAAATAACCACAGTCTCCATGTACCTACCCAAATGTGCTTGTACACAAATATCCTTGAATGCTCACTTGTGCAAAATGATCCTTGGCCTAATGCTAGGGCCTGCTGGTTTATTAATCTCTGGGTCCCTGTGTTCTCGAGGTTATGGCTTCATTCAGGCAGCTGTTTTCCTCTTGAAAAGCAGAAAGATCTCTCTGTAGGAGAGTTGGGTTTGTACCCCTCAACTTCATTTGAGGAACAAGTCTTGATCCATGCAAATGGTGTGCCACATTGGTCATCCTTCAGAGATGGCTGTCCTGGGACTGGTCTCCTGCCAGTATGATTATGTGACCAGGTATGACTGCACGTAGGTAGCTTTTGTGCCTGCTGCCACGTGAGGAGAACACAGGGCTGGTAAATAACATGCCTCCTAGGAGGGCCGTTCAGGCCCCATCAGCTCACTGGCATTTCCTCCCCTTCCCTAGGATGGGGGAATTAAGGAGCGGGTTTGTAATAACCTAACAGCACAGCGATGCCCTGTGCAGCGGAGATGAAATGGCTGCTTTGTGTGCTGGAGGCTTGTAGCTGACAGCTTGCTCAGCCTGGGGATGCCTTTTATTTTTTTGAACCGAAATAAAAAATAAATGTCAATCTCTTTGCAAACTGTTGTTGTGACTGAATGAGGTACTTTGTCCTTAGCAATGTTCCCCTGGACTTATGTGCTGTGAGCTGTCACAGTCCTTGAAGAATTAAACTTGATTGAGCCCCCAGCATTCTCTGCATCCAAATCTTGTCACTCCAAGATCTATTGTAGTCTCTGTGCTGGGTATTTGCAGGAGGCTAATAATGATGTAGGTGGTGCTCCTAGCTTCTCATCTCACCCAGAGTAAGCTAAGCTTTATGTAATGGTACCACGTGTGTCTTCCTTCCAGGAGCCAGCTACAGCCAAGCTTGACAGGTATTCTCAAAGATCTTAAGCCTCTTACAAGACTAAGGAACAGGGTGTGGGGAGAGAAATATCCAACTAGCATCCATGCTAAAGGAGTTTCTTTGCACTATACTGAGAAATTCATATTTTTAAACCAGGGATAATTAAGTCATTTGGTTTTATTCTGCTGTCAAGGAGATGCATTTTTTCCCACCTGTCATTGGCCTCAAATGCTAGAGTCCTCTCCAACACGTAGCCACTTTTAGCTAGTCCACCTCTCACTACCCCTTCGTGCAGGGGACTGTTGGAGGCCTCCCTCTGAGCGTTCAACATGATGCGGTCTTATTAGATATAGATAAACACTGGAGGGATGTTGGCTAGATAGAACTCTGTGCTGAAGTGCTTAATCCTTTATGGTTGGACCTTTTTTCCTTGGTTGGTGTATTTCCTGCTGAGTGATGGTACTTGACAGGATAGCAAAAACTGACTTGCGGTATGGCAGGGTTGTGGTGAGATGGGCATGGGGTTATGCTGGGAATGGGGGGTTCCCCGTAAGCTTTGGACCCTGGTTTTGGAACGCATTTACAAAGCAGTTGTGGAGACAGGTTGAAGGGTGCTGGCTGGCAGGAAAGCAAGCTGTTTAGAAGAAGGGTATTTTGGTGGGCACCGTGATCCTGTTTCCTGAAAACAGCGTACGTCCAGGCTTTCTGAGCTCTGAGGGTGGGTGGATAACCCCAAGAGACTTTTCAGGCTTGAGAGGGCTGGCTGTAGTTTCCTGAAGCAAAGCCTTTGTGTGCACACAAGGACATGTAAAACCAAAGTGACATGTGGCTGGGCTGAGAGCTGGACTTTCCCCCAAGACTGGTGCCGGCTGTTTGCTCAACTTTGTGTATGAAAAGCTGGAAGTGGATGTGGGTGAGGTTATTCTCAACACTGAGACAACTTCCTATGATTAGGACACTAAGACGGGTGGCATTGCACTTCTAAGAAACAGGAAAGCAAAGGAAGAGCTTTGCAGCTGTCTACCCTGCAGGACAATGTGCAGTTAGGAGCTTGCACAAGCACAGAGGAAGTCATAGCTGGCTTAGTGAGTCTATTCATAAACCTCTGCAGCTCAAACTTGGTTAATGAGGTGATGCTGAACAAAATGCAGCTGGAGGGAAAGGACCCAATGCCTGCTTCTCACTCCCTTATTGTAAAATAAGAAAAATGCAGTAGTGCGCTGCAGCGATCCTCACGGGGCTGAGGGGATGGAGGTAGGGTTGTTCATGTTGAATATGAAGCTATGAGTGCTCTGTACATGTAAACTCGATCTGTACTTGAGGTGGGGGAAGAGGAACGTGACAAATGCAGGGAACCTATGCTAGGCCCCTTGAAGCTTGCTTAAAAGGTTGATTCTGAAGAACTGATATTTTCCTTGAGGATAGATTGGGATTTTTAGGAAACAGAAGCTTATATAAGGTTTGGGGATCTGCTGAGCAAAAAAAACATATAGAATATGCCCATGAACTGAAATTGATACCCCAGCTTCTGTCAGTGGCTGGAAGGCAAAGAGATCATCTTAACTGGATGCAATGTACTCTCAGCATCATCAGAGGGGGTCCTCTTTGCCTTTCTGCTAGGCTTGCTAACTTCAAATTTGTAAAGCCATTTTTAAAAGGGGTTTACTCTGCCTGAGGACCTTGCAGAGCCTGTCTAAGTTGTTTGATGCCTTTGGGTCTGAGCTGAGACCTCCTAACAAGCAGACTGGGAGGGTGATTGCTCTAACCTACTCTGCACTAAAAGCACAGCTGTCTAAGGCACAGGGTTATAGAACTGCTAACGAGGGCTGTTTAGTTTGGGGATCCAAAAGCCTCATTTAGGAAAGTAATCCCCCTGTAAATGAGCTTTTAAGTGTCAGTAAACAGTCACTAAGCTTTCTGAACTTGAAAATGCTGAAACAGAACTGCAAGGGGTAAAATTTAGGGGTAGAGTCCTATTCTGCAGAGGCTTTGTTACCTTTCTGCAGGCTGTTAATACAATAAAGCATTGTAACGGATCCATTTCTGCCTCATTTTCAGATGATATCATATGCTTTTATTGCCCCCCTGAATAAGGTATGGAAAACTGTGTGAATGGAAAGCTGGCAAGGGCTAGAAAACAAGATAAAAGCACAAATTTGGCCTTGAGTGTGGGCTGATGGAGGGGGAAGAAAGCTACTGGGGTCAGAACTGAGGTTAAATTTGCATAATTTGTGCATCTCTAGTTACACTGAACTTTTTAAAAACTTGGTAAAATTCTTCTTGTTTATTCCATCTCATTTTGGAGCTGAACTGAGGAAACCCAGTCGCTACAGAAGGTGGTATATTACTCCTGGTCAAGGGTAGACTTTCTGCTTTAAAGATCTGATGACCATGGATTAGAGGTGGGTATGCTCACCTCTTCAACAAATAGTGAAGCCATCAAATATAGCAAATAAGCCTTTGCAGTCACATTAGCAGAGTTTCATTTTAAGCATGGTGTATCACATGTTAATGCTCTTACTTGAAGCTTCTTTGAAAGAGGATGAGCTCAAATGCTGACTTCTCATACAGCCTTGATCATGCACATGACAGCAGACTACTTGAAACCTGTATCTTATATCTCCTTAGGACTGGAGATGCATCCTTTATCTGAATGCTGTAGACCTCAGCTGGACAGGCACTTAACTGCATAGCTGTACTAAACCTTTGCATCCTGCATAGCTTGTGTACAACCAATTGTGGTCTCTTGGTACTCACTAGAGCTGGAAGTCTCTGGCACAGTAACTCGTGGTAGAATCTGCTGTGGTTGACTTAATGCAGGAAGATGCAGCCGTAACTCAAGGTTTCCATTTTTCTTCCAAAACACAGGGAAGAACTGAGTAACAATCAGATATAAGGTGATACAGAAGTTAAGTTTGACTCAGCAAGCACTGGTGCTTCAGATAGGTTTCCCTTGAGCATAATGCCGAGGACACAGCTTCATACTAAGCTGTTAAAATGCACAGGCCACAAAGAGCAGCGCTCTAAAGCACAGAATAATGGAGCTAATGCTGACTGTTTTATGGTGAAATAATTAAAGACTGACTTATGCTCTTTCACTCATAAAATGGGAAAAACTTGCAGAAGCTAATTCCTGCCTGCTACTGTGAAAGTGTTTCCCCATGTGCCCCTGGTGCACGTGTTGTCCACCAGCAGGCTTGCATTTCCAGAGATGCTGGACAGACTCTGCACCTTAAAATGATGACCTCCAAGAGAAAGTGGCTTCTCCACTTGAGTAGCTCTAGAGATTCAAAATATGCTTTTGCGAACAGCTTTCCTGACAAGGAGAGTGGGTGAAATGAGGTTTCCCAAAGATGGTCATATTCTGCAGTGGAACCAGTAGAAGACTTTTCATGGTCTGTCTTGATGTCTTGTTACAACTCCTTGGTCTTCTTAAGCTTCTAAGCCTACTGGCTCAAACATGGGTTTTGAATCTTCTTCATTTACCAGTCCTCTTGGTAGCTCTCTCCTGCTGCTGCCAGTTGTTTGTTGGCTCCTGTTCTTTTTTACCTCCTGCCTGCCCTGTACCTGCTTCTAATTTTGCTTAGCAAAGCCAAAACCCTTGAGTCTTAAATTCTAAAGTCGAAGGGTTGTTGAGCATATGCAATTTAGTTGCTTTTTCTCCTCCCCTCAAAAGGCTTATAATTTGCCTAGATTTTTGGTGATGACAAAAATTAAATTTGACACAAAAAGCTATCCCCTGCTCATTAAAGTCCCAGTTCTAAATCATGGGTCCGAGGCTGTTCAAAAAAAAAGTCACCAGAAATTGAACAAAACAATGTGTTTATTCCCATGCTGCTTTCTGAGAAGCAGTTGAACTCACATGTTCCAAAACAACTCTGCCTGAGGCAGAGCCGGCTAGCATGCAAACTCCTATCTTGAACAGCCAGGACTTGGTGAATTTATAAGCAACTGAAAACAGTACTGGGAAGGGTTAGGCAGCCTTAATAATATTGTCCAAAGATGCAGTCTTGGAAGGAATATTATCTCTTTAAAGTCTCCTAAAAAATCAAGCCCTGCTGAATTCCCCTAAGAACACGATGGATTTAATTCAGACTTGCCACACTCTTGCGCAGACCTCCACAGACCCCACATCATTCCTGTTTAAATAGCCCAGTATTCTTGAATCTACCACAATAGCACAAAAGACAAATGGAAGTGATTGTGTGCTTGCGAGTCTCTTTTCTTTAATGGATGCATTTCAGGGGTCATGGGCCATGTGGCCCTCCCTTAGATATACAATCAGACCCTGAAAGAACATTGTCTGCTGGAGAACTTCCTCTGACACACCACCCTGCTGAAACAGCATGACAACAGCCGTGTTTCATTTTTCAAAGAGCAGCATTCAGCCAACTTTGTAATTAGGACAATGAGGAGTACGTATCTCTAAAGCAGCGTGTCTTTTAATAGTTGATTTATTTTTAAGAATGGGTGTGATTCAACAACTTTTTAAAAACTTCATCTCCTACTGTCTGTATCTTAAGGAATAAGCCTGGTGTTGATCTAGTGGTTCCTTAAATGGAAGGCCACTGTTGGCTGACTTCACTGTTTTGAAAGTATTTTTATCAGTGTTATACCAGTGTCTGGGTTCTCGAGACTTGCTCCTTGGCCTCTCTATTACCGGCACTTTTGCAGTGTGTTCGTCTGACCTGTTAAAGCGAGCGCCTTGCAATGGAGATGTTTCCTGCAAGAGGTTAGTGATGTTTGTCTGGTCTGACATCTGTGTGCGAGCTCTGCGGTTGCCAGCATGAGGGCATGTCTTTGGGCTAGCCCAAGGGGGCTGTTGGCCCTTAATTTGGGGGGCTGACGGGAGGAGAGGTGGAGTGATCTGAAGCTCCTGCTGCCTGCCCACCCCAGGTAGGGGTATGGTGCATTGCCAGGAGCTTCACAATGGGCTTTCCAAGAGAATGCTTATAAAGTGCATTTTTTGTCCTTCTGGCCATCAATTGTGTAAGGGCTGTAGCATGTTAATAGCTTCAGTAGTCCAAACCCCACACAGGCATTAGGGGATCCTTGCTGTCCCTTCCTCTGAAAGGAAAAGGGGAAAGGATGAAGAAATAAGTGGCTGTTGTGATGCTTGTGTGGTGTCCCCCCCATACAAGGGGTTCTGCCCTTGCTGCTTTTTAATGCCATATCTCTAATACTGTAACAAGGGGGCCTTCTGCACATATTCTCTCCTACACTAGAGCTTTCTGCCCGCCTGTTTCCCTTCTAGGAGGTGCTGACGTGAGTAATTATTTCTGAGCAGCAACTATAGACTCACTTTCCCAGGAGCACGCAGCTGGCTGATGCTGGAAAGCGAGGCATGGTGCTGCCAATGGAGCTGGGCTTGGGGTTTTGCAAGAAGGGAAGACTGTCACCCACTGCAGTGCTGCACCTACTAAAAAGGTCTCTTGTGACTTCTCTAGCCATCAGAAGTGTCTATCAATGCTCCCTGAAATTTTGTTGGTTTTTTTTTTTGCATATAGTGACTAGGCTGTATGCAACTGCTATCTCTAAGAGTGAAGTCTTGTATCTTGCAAATGCACCATGCCATGCTCCTTATGCTCCTTATGCTCTTTCACTTGTAGGTGCCCTGAGTCTTAAGGGCTGTTGAGCATTTATTATGCAACTTGGGGTGAATGTGGGTGTCAAATACTGAGATGAACAAAACTTACCTTCCCCTCTCTGCCCCCTTGCTACCTGGTCTCTTCAAGTTGAAGCCACGTTTACTGATGGAAATTTCAGTTGCTCTTGGCATCTTGGGTGGGCTGAGTATCTCCCTGATAAGCCCTTAAGGGTCTTGCTTGTAATAATGTTCCTCGGTGCATGGCGTGGGCGAGCAGCACTGAACTCATGACAGAGCTCCATGGTAACAAGCAACGAGATTAACAAGCAAAATAGCCAGTTCTTCTGCTTGCTAGCTCTTACAAAATAGCCTTGCAGCTGGATGAGCACATGCCTGGACCAGGTATCAACTGGGTTCAAACTGAAGCTGTTACTGCCATCAGTTCATTGTGGGCCTACAACTAAGTCTTGTTCTTCAAACATCCTCTCAGCCTGGACTGGATGAGGGATGCTCTCTGCTTTGCAAGGCTGCTGTAGAGCTAGAGAAAGCTTACCCAGTCAGGAAGGGGCCAAGAAAGAGCAGGCTGTGAGAATGGCGATGGACATCCATTTCATGCCTGCTCCAGGCATTGCTGACACCTCTTAGTGCTTCTGCTGATCTGTATTTTCAGCATCACCATCTTGAGGGGCTCACTACTAGTGTGGGATGGGGAGCAAGAAGAAACAAGTATAAGGAAATCTCACTTTCTCACTTTCTCAAAGCCATTGTATTCCCATTCCTCATTATGGGGTGGTGTTTGCTGGCAAATGTTGGACAGTTTCTCCTCAACTTTCAGAAGTGCATCTTGTACATGGAAGCTAGTTAGTTTCATTGTAGTCCAAGCTGACATTTCTTAGTGCTATGGGGTTTTCCACCTGGAAATGTTTAAAGATTTCCCTTATGTGGCCAGACCTCCTTGTCTACTGAAAATGCTATTTGATATCACAATGTGGTCAGGACCTTATCTTGCCAAACAGCTTCTTGTGGTGCAAAAGCCTATCTTTAGGTCAGAGACGTAGTTAGCAATAAATTTGAAATGTGTTGCTTCAACCTTTCCTTTTCCCGGGGGAAAGGGATGCCATCCCTTACGTTGTATACTGGGGTTAATGAATAATGTGAAAACAAGTAGGGCCAGAAATGCATCAAGTAGCATGCTTATGTGCTGAAATCTGAGAGTGGATTTGTCCGGGGTTCAGGGTAAGCAACATAGCTCAAGAGGAGTCTGGGCATTGGTTTCCATCACTGTCAGGTGTTAAATTTGGGTATCTGCAGCTCCTGTAACTCTGCAGTTACTGAAAAACACTAGCTTAAATTTCAGTCAGGAGTGAGTGTGGGCAAGGAAAGAACTACTGAAGCTTCCACAACATGAGGAGGGGGAATTATTCTGCACGTTGAATTCCTATCAGATAGAATTCAGCAGTTAGTCTCTAACTTGTTGTGCAGAGTAGAGAAAGAGCTAACCTGAATGGTGGTAACTGATGAAATATTCAATGCTTGCTTCTGGCAAGCTAAGAGATGCTTTTCTAGTAACAAGGCTGACTGGGGCGCTACAATGTGCAATAATAGTGCTCCCCACTGCATTTTGTTTAAATGTACACATGACTATTTTGCTTAAATGTATGTACAACTACCATCTTGATGTGAGGGATGAAAATTGTACAGATACAGATGGCCCTTCTGGAAAGGCACTTGAAGAGGGAACCTTTCTTTATGGGGAACCTAAATGGTTTTCCCTGCTGAATTATCTGAACTTTTCTTAAAATGGCTTTTTTGTGTACTTCATGATGGCACTTAAATAACATTTCATCTCAGAAGTACCGAGTGTGCACTGAAGTCTACTGTAACTCTTAGGAAATAAAAGTTCTCGTGATCAGCAGAAAATAAATGCGATGTTTCTGTATTTGAGTCATTGCACCTAAAATAGTAAAAGATAGGGGTCTGGCAGGCAATTATGTAGCCCAAGTGTGACACACTTATCTACTGAGGAGACCAGTACAGGCACAGGCAACTTGAAATGATGAGCAGTAATTATCTGAGGCAGGTTTCTATTAACATGACTATTTCTTGAGTAATTTTCAGCTGTAGCTCTTGTCTGAGAATCTTCTATGTGGATATATTAAATAGCACATAGTGTACCAGAGAGAGGGAAATGCACTAGGGGGATTGGCCATAACCACACCAAGCTGTGTGTTCTTCCCCCAGCAGAAAACTGCCAGAATGCAGCTGGAGACTAGCTGTGAGGATGCTACCTGTCTTTTTCAAGCTGCTTTTTTTTTTAAAAAAAAAAAAAAAAACTCCTTTGGCAGAGGGGAGGGATGTATTTCTTTAAAGGTGAAGGTTTTAGTTTAATTGGCATCCTCGTGGTTCATCAGGACTGTATCTATGGGTGACAGTGCCCTTTTCCTAAAGGATGGTGTGGGTAGTGGTTACAAACATATTTGTTTATCTTCATTCCTGTGATTTTAACCTCTTTTGACAGCTGATAGTAATGTCTTGTTAGCTTGTTTTATCTTTTTGAAAAAGCTATTTTTCAGCTGCTCTAGCAAACTTAAAAGATAGACTCAGCATTAATTTGTGTATCTTTTTTTTGTTGGTGCTTACGGATCCCCACATCTCAAGGGGGATTGACTTTCATTGCTTTTTTTTTTTTTGGAGGTACTACAGTGCCACAAGTCCCTCTTTTTGAGTTGATATTAATTGAAAATATGAATTCACTCTTCGTGCTGACAGATACATCAGTAAGTTGTCACTTTACTCAGAAATAAAAACCTGTGTGATGCTAACCCGCAACCTCTCAGAGCTCAGTCTTTCTGTGGCACTCCTTATCATTGAATGTCTCTTCTTCACTGGGTGCCCTCCTGTTCAACTCTTCCAGAGTTTACTGTGTGCTGTAAGATCTCCTGTATCTTGTTTGTGGTCTCAAGATGTGGCCTTTGTCTGCTCCCATTTCCTCCTAGAAAATGGATTGTTTACATATCTAGATGTGTTTTTTTAATATGCAGATGCCCTGTGATGATTCTCCCTTGCTGTATGCACACCTCACCTTGGAGGCTTGTTAATTATGATGACCCTGATGTAAGCCACTTCCTCTAAAAAAAAAAAAAAAAAACTGGTGTCCTTTGGGAACAAGAACCCATGGGTACATGGCTCTGAAAACAAAGCAGTTGGAAGCTGAGCCTCTTACAGCCCAGTGCTTAGAAATGAAAGTAGCTTTGCTTTCACCTTTGAAAGGCAATAGGTGACAGCTTTGCTGGAAATCCATGTAGAGCATCAGGAAAGTGAAGACCACAATGCTGCCATGTCCTGGTGAGATGCTCTAAACTTGGTGCTCTTTCTATTGCCATGCTGATGCTGTGCAGTTGACATTCAGCAGAATCTCTTTAGAGGACTGGGGTTTGTGCAACATGACTTTTCCTTTGAGGTAGAAGTGGAGTCCCTTAGTAAAAAGGGTTTGTAAGACCTACTAGAGGTCCTGTGGCTTGCTCAGGAAGAAAGCTGACTTAGCTGGAATTTGACCAAGGACTGAGTTTTGCCTGCTGGCAAGCTACAAAGGCTGTCAGAAAATACCTCTCATCCTACACCACACATGGCTAGGTGGGTCCTAATGTGTTGACGCAGGACCAAAAATAGTGGAAGGAGTGATGTAGGCTTTGTAGGCAGCATTGCATGGACTTCTGGTGGAACAAAGGGCTGTTTAACTCTGACCTGTCTTAAAATTCTTATGCAGATAAAGGTTAACTGGAGAACATTAAAATAACATGAATGTGCCACGGTCACTTAGTCTCTCCAGCTTTACAGATGAGCAAATGTGAGAATGACATGTTTTTGGAGGAGTCTTAAAGGATAAACTGCTTTGATATTTAAATGTGTATCCAGGGAGGTGGGTAGTTGTGTGTGTTGGAGATGAATGCAAGTTTGCTTGCTTGGACGATTGTTCAACCCACCACTTGTAGCGTGAAATATGAATTTGGAGAGCAACTAATAGAACGGCTCCAGAGACTGCAGGCAGATGTGGGGTGGGGTGAGTGGTCTTCAATGTGTATTTAACAAGCTGTTTTAAAGACTAGATATAGAAACACAGCTCTGCATGTGTATCCTCTGTAACCCTTATGAGACCTTTGACTGTTGGATCCTTAATTGTGACTTTACCGAGAAGGTTTCTGTGAAGGAATTGAGGGGAACCTTAAACTGTGCTGGGAGGTCCTGGGGAGCAGTACTGCCAGCCTGGCCCTACTTCTCATCAGCTTTGCAGGCTTTTAAGCCTTAGCTGCCTCTGAACCTCTGGAAGCTAGGAGTATTGCTTTTACCTCCTTGGGGTGAGATGAAACAGCCCTTCCTCAGGGTGACAGCCATCCAGCAGTCAGTCCTTCACTCAGCTATTTCTGAGATGGGCTGATAAGATCTGCTCTACTTGACTTTAGGCTGGAGGACATTGTGGAAGTGCACCTTGAAATAGATCAGTAGTACAATCTCAGATGGAATACACTGTGTACATGCAGTTTTAGCTGCCTTTAGAGTCCAGCTAAGAGCCAGTCTGGCAATGACAGCTTAAAATCTGATGGATTTTTCTATGTTATCTTATTGTGAACAAATACAACTTTTCTCTATCCAAGTACTAGAAAAAGCTGAGTAGAAGATTAAAAGAATAAAGCTGTCTCCCACTGTATTTTGTCCAAAAACCTCTTAATAAAATAAATGGTACTGGGTGACAGCCTGAACTATCTGCAAATCTATTTCCACTGTGGAGAAGAGTGTATAGGAAGGAACACCTTTAGCCGTTTTTTGACTTCTGCAAAAACTGTGGACAGGGTAGAGAACTCAGCTGTGGATCCGTTAGGGCCCTCAAGATGAAAGGCCAATGTCCACCAGCAGTCCCTCTGCTTAAAACCAACCCTCATGGCTTGTAGGTCAGTCCATAAGGGTAGATTTAGAAGATTGAAAGCAAAAATTCTGGTTGCTGTGGTCACCTTTATCTGAGGTAACAGCACTTCCAAAATACGCTTGCTCCCAAGGTTGGTTATTGTGCTACTGGATGTCAGTGAGGTTTGTATTAAATGACAGATAGTGATGATCTTAAGTATGGTTGAAATTGCCAATGGAAAAGTTGGAGGCAGTTAGCATTTAAAACAATAACACTAATGCCTGTTTATATTACCAGGCATTATCTTAACATAAAAATGTTGGTATTATCTGAGCACTTAAAAATAAATTTTACCTCAGGGTCCCCACAGTGGAAGGCCATGTATCTATTACCTAGCACTTAAAGTAACTTAGGCACATGAAATTCCCTGTGGGTAGGTGAACCTTTGGTTCATCCCATGGAGTAACGGCAGTAAGAACTTGCCAACCAAAACTGGTGCTGATCCACCTTAAACAGCTTTTCCCTCCCTCAGTATCATCAGCCATCTGGCCTCTGGGGATATCTTGAGCAGACAATTCCTTCTGATCCTTCATCTTCTGGGGAGGCTGAGGGAGAAGGGACCAGCATTGTGGCTTGTGCACTGTAGGTGCTCTACTGCTGTAGATCAGAGTAGTTCCCTGTTCTTCTCTCCTCTAGCAGGGCTGATGTGCCTTTGGGATGCTCTGTTCTGCCTGTGAACCTTCCTCACCTGCCAAATGAGGAGTTGAGTGCATTAATGAAGACTTTCAGTTACAGGGCATCCCTTTTGCAGGGAAGAAGGATGATCTGTGGCTGTATGACTTGCAGGATCCCTCAGTTAACTAATGCACCCAAACTCGTTAGTGTAAAGCACTCTTATCTTCTCTGGTAATGGCTTTTCTTTCAATCTGAATGAACTTTGAGATGAAATGCAAAATAAGTCTTTGAAATAAAAGCTTCTTTGGCTTAAAGCACTGCAAAATTCATACTGGATTGCAAGATAGGGGATTCTGCAGGCACAGAATTGATGGCTTCCATGCAAGTAATTCCTTTTTTAAGGAGAAAAAAAAAAAAGTAAAATTAACCCTTGGTATAAACATCCCATGAACTGGAAAGCGAATGTGTTCTTTTTCAGAGGCACCAAGTGTTTAATCCCTGAAGATTCTCTCCCTTGAGACACAACTTGGCAGTTTATAGAAGATCTGAGATTTGTTTGAACTTAGGCTCTGGCAATACTTTTTGGCTAAACATCCAGATTACATCTGATGGCCTTTCAACTTGGAGTGTGTGAAAATAAATTCAGTACTTGCCCATCTGTGATCCAAGAGGTGTAAGAGTTCAGGCCCGCTTCAGAGGGCTTTGTCAAGCCATCCTGCTCATGGGTTTGATAGCCAATTCATACTGCAAGCCTGTAGGCTAAGGTGGTGGTGTAGAGGCAGTATGAGAAGTGGCTATGATAATGATGTGTGAGGTTGGCAAGGTTGCAATGGCTAAATTGTGTGTAATGTTGCAAGAGATTTCCCTATGAAACAACAGATTTCATAGTAAGGCTAAGAGGAATGCTGGCCAGAATTGAGCAGAGTAGACTGTGCTATACCTATTCTGGACTTCATTTGGTTGGCTTATATAAAAGCATAGTTGTTGCATGGTGGTCGGGGTTCTTCCTCATGCTGTGGCTTTTCTGGCTGTGCAAATCTGATGTCCCCAGAAAGGCCTCTGACACTCAAATGCTCTCGTGCTGGGAGATGTCAGCTCTCTAAAATATTCTTTTAGGGGGAAAAAAAGCAGAACTCTGCAATTGAATTCAGTCTAATTCAAGATGTGCAGAACAGGAATCCTACAGTGTGGGACAAAGCGGGACCTGCTGTGCTGTATATTCTGCTGGGGTTTCCTTTCTTATTAAATGACTTAACAGAAGGAAGTCATAACCCAAATGTTCCCTCTTTTGTCTGGAAGAGTTAACTTTGCAGCACAAAAACAATCTGGCCCAGAGTGACCACACTGAGTGCAACACAAATCTATTTACTAAATGGTGGCTTTCTTGAGAGTTTTGCAGAGTGCCTCTCTGAAGAGAAACTCTTACACTGCTATGGCTTTTTTGATGTAGCAGAGTCCATTTTGACAAATACAAGATGCTTATAATGTGTGGCCTTGCTATAGTCTGCGTTACACTGCAGCTACTTACTGAAATGGCTTTGGACACCAGCTTGGCTTCAGCTGCCTTAGGTTGTGTGAGGATCGGGTGGGCAGGGGGAGCTGGGTGTAAAACTGCTCACTAAAAAGTGAGCAAACAGGCTGCACGCTTTTCCCAAAATATAGCAAATAAACATTCTTGGTTACCTAGGCCTGATAGCTTTATGTTAATAACTTGACAGTTTATCTGACTCCAGCTGTAGCAGCACTGGAGGCAGATGAGTGAGTCCCCTAGAGGCAAGGCTAAAACCCCAGAAAGGTGTTGGTGGCCCTGGCTGTACAGGAAAAGAGAAGCCCATGTGGCTTTTCCACAGCCAGCTGCTGTAGTGATGCCGAGTTGGTTTTCAAGGCCTCTGAAACTGGGGGAGATCTGGAGAGCAATTCTCAGAAGAACTAGTGGGAGAGGCATCTCTGCAGAAAGGTTGTCTATGCCAGGTCAGGCTTCTCTTAGCTCAAAAATGTCTGGAGTTTGCCCAGACAACTTTTTGGGCACCTAGAGAAAGTCTGTTACAGATGTAGATGCTTAAAAGTGGCAAATGCGTGAGCTTTGTTTGCCTCTGCCTTCCTCTGGAGAGCTGAAAACCTAGAGAGCAGGCTTCAAAGGCCTAAGGCTTGCTCCCAGGCCTGCCTCGATGTTTCTAAGAACTGAGTGCTGTGACCAGGCCGTGCCTGCACTGGGAATATTGTGACACTCAGAAGCGACGCCCTTAATTGGGTTCTGCCTTATGGACAGACTTGTTCAATAATAAAATACAGTGTTTCTTGCACACAATTCCTGATTTTTTTTTTTCACCCCCACCCCAGGCCAGGAAGCTTCAAGCGAATGTGCTGTTCTCAGCTGTGGCTTTGCTCCCTGCTGCTGCTGGCAGGGATGGGCTTTGTCCCAGCAGCAGCCCCTCTGTGGGTGACAAAGGACCAGGGATGGGGGTGTCAGGCTTGTCTGAGCGAGGAAGGATCACCCAGACACATGGCTGGGACAGAGGAGACCGAACTGTGCTCTCATTGCTCTCTTCACCTCTTGAACTTGGACTAGCAGCTCTCTCTCTGCCTCCCTCTCCACCTCTTTTTTCCTTTCAGGCTGGGAGAGGGGAAGGTGGGGGGAAAAAACTTAATGCAGGAGCTGGGGCACCTCCCTGGGAGATGCTGAAAGGCCAAGCCACTCTTTTGAGTATTGTTACCCGCTCTTGTGGCTTTGCTGTGCTGCGTGAGCATGGCCCCTGGGGCCAGCCCTGCATAATTGTTGCAAGCTGAGCTGAAATGCTGCAGCATCCCCCTGGCCAGGGCTGCCAGCACAAACAGCTTCCCCGGCTGGCCAGGAAGCTGCTGTGGGACTGCTTCCCCTCAGAGATGCTTCCGGAGGCAGGGAGTCTTCCTGCATGGGGACACTGGCCCTTTCCCGGCTATAGCTGGAGGAACTGAGCAGCCCAGCCCTGTGTGACTCCTGCAGTGAGGGTCCATGCTTGGGCTGCTAGGGGCAAGGGGGGGAACCCACCTCTGGGTTGGGATGAAGCAATAGGTCTGCTGGGGGTGAGGTGGCTGCAAGGTGGTGGAGTTGGCATGTGGTTTTGGTCTGCCTCCTCCCAAATAGGGCTGATAAATCACCCTGACCTCAAGTGGTGAGACTGGAGGCAAGGCTAGCCATGGGGAGGCTGCTTGGTTCGTGTCTTTCAGCATCCCCCTTGGGGTGAGAGGTTTTGAGTGGACTATGAGGCAGATGGTGAAAGGCTGTCCTAGTGCAAACTCTGCACCTGCTTTGCAGCTCCATATTAGTGTGCCATGCTACTGAAGTTCAAAAAACAAGATTCATCTGTGCAGTGAGTGGGTTGGATATAATGTGCATGTGGTCAGGGACCCTCTGGTGTCTGCACTATGGAGAAGTAAAAAGGATGGGATGAGGGCTTTGGGGATACCCTGGAGAGCTCCTGCATTTGTTGGCACAGCAGTGGCTCCAAGGGAGTCACAACTTCATGCTTGTAGCACAGCTGCATGTGAAGCAGCCTGTGTCAGCAATGCCTGGGACTCCCAGCCCTCATCGCCTCTCAGGAGCCACTTGTGCGGGGTACTTGGAACACACAAGCTGCTGGTCTCAAATTTATCAAGAGCTTCCAGCTCTGAGGAGGTGGCTCCAAAGGATACAAGAATAAGAAAGTTGCTTATTAAAAAGTTTCCTGTGATTGTGCCAACAAACCATATTCTGAGAAAACAATCATTGCTTCTCCTGGTTTGGGTCTACCCGCCTGTCCAGTCTGTTCTCAGGAAGGGCTGTGTGGAAGTGTCTGTGCATCTCCCTCTAGGGAAACATTTAGCTGCAGGAGGCCACTTCAAAGTGTCTCAGGTGCTTCCCCCAGAGCTCCTAGGACTGTTCTTTTTGGCTGCCATGCTCTCTGCCTTCCAAACCATGCTACTGAATTATTGCAGTCACTGTGCAAGTGACTCTTGCTTTGGAGTACAGGTCTTATGCTTTAAGAACCAGACTTCCAGAAATCTTTCATGTCAGCAACAGCTGTTCTGTTAGGATAATCAGTGGACAGTTACTTAACCCCTTGAACTTTTGGTTCTGTGTTGTTCCCATTCACACTGTTAATCAAATCAGTCTTCATTAAATTGGTGCTCCAGTGTCATTACTAGAGCATAATTCACAAAGGGAAGTGGAATGTAAACAAGTTACTGAGCCCAGTTTGCTTAACCTACCTAAAATAACCTGTCAAATTTGTATTCCTCCAGGCCATGGCTAATTCTGTTTTCAAAGCTGCTGAAGATCTGAATGACTTCACGTGATGTGACCTTTGTGATTTCGGGCCTCTTGGTTACTGGAAATAGAGTGAAAAACTTGTGGCTTACCCAGATGATGTGGGAGCCAAGGAGAGGTGTCCTCATCTCTTTGCTCCCCCTGTTCTGTGAACCTGGCTTGTCTGCCTGTAAAATGCGGTGCTCCAAAATGTAGATGTGCCTGTGCTGCCTCTAGCAGCCCTAGGCACCTCTGGGGGGTCAGAAAGGCAACAAAGAAGATCACAACCAGCTAGGAATAATAAAAACTTAGTTTTTTTTCCAAGGTAGAAAAGGTCACAAGGGAAGAGATCAAAGAGTGCAGTCAATGGTGGGAAATTAAAGGGCATGATGCAGGTCCTTGGTTCAAAATCAATCAGACACAGTCACAAGAAATGTTTTGCAAGCAGTTTCCATGCTGTGGGATTTTGGAGGTGCTGAAATGCAGGTGACATCAGAGTGATTAACCCTTTCTGTGGAAGGGACTTGTGCTGCAGGCCATGGAGCATGGAGGCCCACCTCTAACACTGGAAGTCCTTGGTCTTCAGACTTGCTGGAGGCCTACGATACCATGTGGGGCCTCTATGTACTATGGGTTGCTGGTGCTAAAGCTCTCTTTAGGTATTTGTTGGTAGCAGTTATCCAGGCTGTCCTAATCCAAGTGTCCTAATTTGTGTACAGGTTTTGTTGACCAATGAAGGGAGCTGTTCTTAAGCTCTCAAGATGCTTTTGTGTTCTGCGCCATACCCATCACCAGAAATTCCCGTTACATTCAAAGCTAATGCATGAATAGCCATAGAGCTCTAGGCTTCACCTAGTTTTCTCTGCAGGACCAAAACCTTGATGCCATGTTTGTGAGGGAAGTGTGGCCAGAAACGCTCTGGAGTGGTAAGGAGGTGGGCTGTGACTTTAACTGTCTGCAACCTGCTCTCTTCCCAAGTTCTTACTAATCTGTTATGTTTTTCGCAAGACTTGCTAAACTGTTTCCTCATCATTTCTATTGCTTGTCAGTGATCTTAACCTTGCACAGGGTGGAAGTGCACCAGGTGACTTCCTTCACCTTACACAAATTCACTTACACAAAGTCAGATAATAGCCTTGAATCTGGCTAGGATGGTGTTCTCAGCACTTCAGTGTGCTCTTTGGAATTGGAACACGGGTGGTTAGTGACTTCAGCCTTTCCATGAGAGGTTGAAAGCAATCTGGTGACTCAACCCACACCAGATCTAGGCAGTGATAAGTCTGATATAGACTGAAATCAACAGCGAATTCTTAAACAGTTCTGAGTTGGAGCATATACCTTGGGCAATAAGGGATAAGACAACAGGTTTTGAACTTCTCAGGGGCTGTCAGATATCACTTATCTGGCTTGAGCTAGCTTGAAATCTAAATTGCTTTTGCTATTGAGACAGAACCAGACCGTTTGAGGTGCAGACAGGCACAAGTTTGTCTGGACACAAACTGCCTCTTCAGTCTTCTGCTGAGGGACAGAAACCAGATGTGTGGTGTGTAGGCAGGCTGTCGGGTGAAGGATTGCTCACAGTAGAGCTAGCTATGTGAAGCTGGGTAGCAAGCTCAGGCCAACCCTTCAGCTAAGATACCTTGCTAAAACTAACAGGAGCACTTAACTTAGAAGCATTGACCAAGATGGATTATCTTACTCCCAACCTGTTGGGCACTGAGTCCTCTATCCTGAAGAGGTGGCAAAAGGCCTGGGAAGATGGCATTGTTCAACCAAATATGACCACAACAGGGCTATCAGTGCTTAGTAATCTATGTAGCATTGTTTCAGAGGACAGTAAAGTGTTTTGACTGGTATTTTCTTGATTGCTACCGAAACTAGCCTAACCAAGCTGTAGCACACCTTGACAGAAGATGGCCTGCAGTTAACTGATGTTTATTTTCTGGTATGTAGTTGAAAAACAACACAAAAACCTTGTCATGGAAGGCAAGCCCTCTATTCAAATGCACTCTAGGTATCTGCTTTCAGCTTCCAGGCTGAAAACAGAGCTGCAAAAGCAGCAGTCTCCCCAGATCTTTCACTCTAAATGCTGCCTTGATTTTTCTCCACTGTTTTTGCCAGCTGACAGCAGCACAGAGCCTGTAGCTTGGACTGAAAGCAGGAGAAATATCTGAAGGAATAAAGCTATTGTTGACTGCCCCCCAGCTGGGGAAGTGATGGACAACCAACAACCACCTTGAAATAATTTTGTGGCCAAGGAGGTGGTATATTTGCACTGTCTCACCTAAATGTGTTTCCCTTTCTTTTAGGGAAGGGCAGCGCTAGTTATCTAATGTATAACACGAGTGCTTGGCATGTTGTATATAAAGGCAAATATACTTTTAGAATTACTGTGGTGTTTTTGATGAGGTGTTTTGCGGATCAGCATATCTGGTACCTGGAAGGAGGTGGGAGGTCACTCTTGCTGCTCTGCAGGAGGGATGCTCTGGGAAAGGCATTACTGGACCTCCCTGTCCCTAAAGCCTTGAGCAAGGTGGTGTGTGTTACAGTAAACTTAATCGCTGAAGGACATCCTCTGCTCAGCAGCATGTGCATTAGTTGGTTTAATGATATCAGCTCCGTGACCCTGATTCTAGTTACTTATTTGGTTCCCAGCAGGTCTCGAGTTCAAGATCTCAGTGTTCAGAGGCAAAATGATCCAAGGCTGGCACTGTCTCAGAGAAAGATGGGAAGCGATTAGCAGGTTTTCAGGAGGAATGAAATCCTGCAAATAGAGGAGCTGTTCCTAGCTCTGAACTAAAACGCTTCCAAAATGAAACTGCTGCCTGGCTTACGAGGGTGTAAAAATATGCTCTTGTGGGAATAGCAGTTCTGGGATGGTCTAAGCTGAACCCAGCTACCTGCCTTCATTATCATCTGTTGGATTTTCTCAGGTGGTACTGGAGTTCTTCAGGAGGCTGAAGGCGTGTGACTTCTCTCACAAGTATTTTTTTTTTATTAAGGGAGCAAGCAAAACTTTCAGACTACCTACAGTATTGGGTGATTCAGTGAGGCCGAATGGTGGTTCTGCATCTCTAGTGAAGATGTACAAGGGAAAACTTTTTCTTTGTGCGCAGAGCCCTAGATTTGGCTGTCTTGGTGTTGAGATCTGAAAGGCACTGAGCCTTCTACAGACCCATCTTTGTGGTAGTTTGAACTGCTTGAACCCTTGTGGACTTGCTGCACAAGTATCTGCTCCAAAAACTTTACTCAGGCTCTTGGTGTACTTGTTTGTCCTGTGCTAGGTCTTCAGGACCTTCTCACTGGAAGGCTGATAAAAGGGCAGGGCATGTGGGAGCTCCCCAGAGAAGGAAATTACTGTCAAGTTGCTCTCTGCTTTAATTTCAGTCTTTTCTATCTACTTCCTCAGCACTCTTAGCCAGGAGCCAGCCTGTCTGCAACAGGAAACCATCTGAATGGGTGACAGCGTGCCAGCGTTTCTGGGGGTGGCTTCTGAAGTCTTCTCGCTGTCTTCAGCCAGGACACCCAAAAACCTGGAAGCAAAGGACAGGGGATAGGTGTTGTAATCGTTGCTGTCTGCAGAACAGGCTCTGCAGCTTGGCATACACAGGTCTGTCGTGTTGAACATCTCTGAATGCACTTCTCAAATAGGCAAGTAGGGGCTGGTGTCTTTCAGTCTGGATAAAACTCATTTCTATTCACTGTTGGGGTGAATATTGTTGTTATAGTAAGGCATTTAAAGGCACTTCATGTATTTCCATGATCTTGAGTGAAGACTGAGGAAAGGGCAGGGTGTGGGGTATGTCTGGGCATCAGAACTGTGGGGTATAGCTGGGCATCTCGAAATAAATGAAAACTAAGTGGTGGAGTCCTGGAAACATTAGGTTGTGGTTTACAAGCTTGGCTGGACCTTTTGTGGGTTAAGCCTTGTGCACTGATGATGAATGTGGCCCATTCAACATGTAAGGTGTGAAACTATCCAGGTGGGTTACAAACTCTTGACTAGGTAAGAAAAGCTCTTATCAATAGAGCTTGTAATTGTCCTGAGGTGTTTGTGCACTTTAAATATGATTATACAGCAGTGTGCAGACACAAGGTTTCAGAGATGAATCCTACACTGAGTATCTTGCATCCTTTTACATATAAAACTTTTTTCTGCCATGAGGAAGTAACTTTATATTCCTCTGGCACAGAACTAAAGGTAAGACACTGAATCCAGAGATAAGAACCACTTGTTTTCCTTCCAGCTCTGTTTTTCAAAAAAAAAAAAAAAAAAAAGGCTCTTGTTTGCTGTATGGCAACCTTTGGGTTTTTCCAGTTTGTGCAGGAATAATAGTCTCCTGGGAGAGGATGGCTAGATTGCAGTCTAACTGGATTAATAGTTGAAAACTTTCCTGCTAGTCAGCCAAAATTACCTTGCTTGGTTTTTGTTCTGCTCTTTTCCAGTTTCTCGGTCTTGAATCCTATCCACAATTGCTTTCCTCACAGGTCAGTTTCTCAGAAAACTGTAATCATTTTATTGTTTGCTCTCAGGATTTCGTTAAGCTCTGCCAACAACACTGGAGCGAGCATTTCCAACTGTAGTCCTTCAACCTACCTGCCCAATGCTTAGTGCCAAAATACCATGGGTCTCAATTCTATAAGATGGTGACTATTAATACTAAGCTGCCTGATTATGAATATGAATGGGACAAATGTAAGCCACAAAGTAGCTGTAAAACAGTTTGGCGGTCTGTCTGCAGGTTTTCATAGAACTGCTTTTCCTTGAGCTCTTTGTAGACTGGCTGGTGACTTCAAGCTTGTTATTTGGGTACTAAATGCTCAGAAGCTTCCCCTTCTGCCTTACAAAGACTTAAAAGAAAGCTAGAAGCCCTAGATAGCTCTGAAACGGCTTCCTTTTATGAAGGGGGAAAAAGGCTTGATCATCTCAAAAACAGCTTGTCGGTGTGTCCTCCTTGAGAACAGCCCTCCCATGGAAAATGGAACTGTGTGGCTGGTGTTGGAAGGAAAAAAAAAAAGCAACTAGTGTAATGGTGGGGAAGGTGCAGGTAGGTAGGATCCAACCTCAGCCAGGTAGATCAGTGACCTGTTGCCTGAAAAGCCTTTGATCTCCTACAGAAAGACCTTCATGAAAAGGTAGCTTGCCCTTGCTGGCAAGAAATCTATTGCTCAAAGTTTAGGAAAGCCCTAGCTGAAAATTGGTTGGGTCAATGTGAGCCACAGGTAACATGCTGTAGAACAAGCCATGGACTGAAAACCAGGCCAAGGAAGAAGTCTGTGGGCTTTGAGTCGACTCCCACCTACCCTTAAGATATAGCTTTGCAGCATGATTATTTGTATTAAGCACCAGAAGAAAAATGTAAGTGTACATTCAAGTGAAGTCCAAAAGTGTTGCAAATAACCGTATTTCTTGTACACCCCTGAGCTTTCTTGCTGCCCACAGAGGGAGTAGATAAACCCTTGGTGGTATCAGTTCATGGCATTTACTGCAGAAATATAATTATACTGGTACCGAGGTGCTTCCTAAGGGCATTAAGGGTTTATTTGTCCAGTTCTCCAGGCAGTGAGACTGCTACTGGTCTAAACTAGTTTTAAAGAGCAAGTGCTATCTAATAGCTTGCGTATTTGGGTCGTCTGGGATTTTAACATCAAAAGAGCTTGGTTTTGTTTAATCTGGCAGTAGGGAGGGTAACTTTGGGAGTTGGGTTTCAAAATCTTGGGTTTGCTGTTGAGAGGTGCTACTGGTGTTTATGCCAGAGTGATGGTGAGGGCTGTAAGTGTTGTAAAACCACAGTCAGTCATGGTCTGCAACCACATCTCCTGCCTGGGCGCGGAAATAAGGCAAAGCTGTGACTGTGTCTTCGGGCAGTGGCTTCTGCAGTCTATTATGCCACCGAACTTCCAGCAGCTGATTAAGTCTTTGATTAATGAGTACTATTTTAATGGCCTGTGCTTCAGTATGTGCATACCCAGCTAGTGCTTTCATGCTCTAATAAGCTCTGAAAGGCTCACTTGTAAGTGGGAGAATTCCTGTCCCACATCCGTAGGGCTGGAATGGGATGGATTTTTAATTAAGCTCAAGCAGCTCTCAAGGAGATGAATGCTACCTGACTGCTCTGTGTCCCTTCCTGAGGAAGGTGGTGAAGGTGGCTAATACCTCCTTAGACCTGTCCTGTAGGTGACCAAAGTGTGCCTCCATTTCCTAGGGGGAGTAGAGGGCTGCAAACTTGACAGCTCTAGACTTTTCCTTTCTGTCCCAACCAAACTGAATTGGGGAAAAAACAAACAACTTTTAGCAGCTATCTGTGCCATTGAGGTGCCTTGTTAACCCCTGTGGACTTAACAGTGAGGAAAACTGATCCCTGTGTTTCCTTACTGCAGCCTGTAGGTCATGTTGGTGCTGATGGTGGGGAGGCAGAGCCCCAAAATAGTCTGTCCAGAGTTGAGACTGAGCTCCTCAGTTAGCTTGGCTTCATCTGATCACTTATGCATAACTCTGTGTTTTAACAGTGCTTTATACCTGCTCACCTTAAACTCCAGTATGTGGCTGGCCAAGAGGCACTCCGGTCAGGGGCCAGGAATTAGCATTTGTGTTCCCTTCCTAATAATTAAGCTGAATCCCAAAGTGTCACTGCTGCTTGGGTTGTGGTGGTGTGTCAACTTTCACTTTCACTTTACTGTTTTTCAAGGGCGCGTGTCTTAAGATTGATATCCTGTTGAAGCGGAGGACTCACAAACCTGAGCAGATGCAGTAGCTTGTGGATATGTGGAAAGCCTCTGCTCTGAGTCCGTGGGAATCTCCAATGGAAGACAGTGATGCCCCTTTGCAAAGAGAATCTGAGCAGGGATGCTGCGTTTCAAATGTTTGGCTCGAACTCTGGCTTCTCGTACTCAATGTGTTACTTTAAATGCCTCTACTACTGCCTTGCTTTCCCAGGTATCCAGCTCTGAATCCAGTCTGTGCAGTGTCAAAGCTGGAGGTGCCAAATTGTAATGGCTTAAGTCAGAAAACCGGTGCATGCCTGCTACTTGTGCCCTACTGTCACCCTGCTGGGGGAGGGTGGCACCTCAAGGAGAAGTGAGAGGCTTTTCATGCAACTCAAATTTAATTAAACAAGCGTAGCGAACTGCAACTGTTTTAGCAGCGAGTAAAACACTACGGGGCTTTGAAGCCTGTTGTGGAACTTGAGGTTTTTTTCTGTCCTTGTGTGTTTGCTGCCAGCAATTGTATCTGCTCAGGGAGATGAAAGTCTTCACCCCAAAGTGTGAAGAATCTTCAGAACCACATCCCAGCATATGACCCTTTTTCATGTCAGAAGTGGGGGTTTTAGCCTGTTTAAAAATGGTCCCAGTTTCTCTTGACTACCAGTTGCTTTCTGCCGAGAGCCCTCGTGAACCTGCTGCTGTGTCTGTTAAAAGTGCCTTTGCCTGGGAAATGTTGGGCCCGATCTGTCTTGTTTTCTTCCCTACTGCTTCCTGTGTGCTTCTGCTTGGTATGAAACTGCACCAGTGCCTAGTGTCCTCCTCTTCCTGGCCTTGAAGGCTTCAGGTAAATATTTACGTCCGTAGATGCAGTGTGATCTAAGTGGATGTTAGGCAAGGGGCTTTGCAAGTGTGCATAGCGAAGATTTAAGGCTATTCTTCATTAAGCCTTTAGATGTTGCTGAGTGTTCCTGTTTTTTATCTGTTGCCTTCAGTTGTGTAATTCTTTATTGCTCTATTACATGACATCATCTGGATCTGCTGCTCTAGTCTGTTCTTTGGGCTTCATAACATGTTCAGCTGAGTCTTGGGTAAGGACCATCATTTATTTCTAAATCCATTAGTGTTCTGAAAATAACTAAACAAACACCATGCTAAACTCCTTATCGCCAGCACGCTGCCTCCAGCAGTAGTGAAAATATTCACATTGAGTTGCTGCTCAGTGCAGAGGGGAGGCTGGCTTGCCAGTGGCTGGACTAGTTACTGAGGGTTTCTTCTTTAAATTGTGCTCTTGCACAAGGCTGGCAAGTGTCTTCTCTACTGGAATCAACAATCTCCTGATGCTCTGAGGCTAAACTAAGGCTGAACTCAGCTATTCAGCTGTGGCTCTGTATGAAGCTATTGTGTGTTTATCTCTGCCTGAGACCTACTTAGGCTAGCAGGACTCATTGCATGGCTGTAACATTCAGGAGGGTATCATTTTCTCACAGTCTTCCCCATGTAGAAAGCCAAGAATGAAAAAACATCTTGTCACCTCTTATGTGACTTCAGTGGCTGGATCTCAGCAGTCCTGCTGTGCCAGTGTATGCCGTGTCCTGTAAGGATGGGATGTCTGTTCTGCCTGTGCTGGCAGGAGGGGGATGGAGCCCTGGCTGGCCCCTGCTGGTAACTCGCTCTCTGGTCTCTGCTGCCTGCTGTGGGGTCTGGGGAGCAGTGGTTCAGGCAGAGACATGGTGTCTTGTTGTTAATGAGCCATGAAACTGAGATGTGCTTCAACAAGCTCCATGGAAATGCCTTTTAATTGTCATAGAAAGGTAAAGTGACTCTCAGGTGGTAGTGACAGGCTGGAGTTAAACCCAGCTCCCTGCCAGTGGCTTATGGCAGTACACTTCCTTAGGGTGCAGACTTTGTTAGGGTGTAGAGGTGGTTTTGAGTAGCAGGGAAAATCATTCCTTCAAACTCTGGCTCCAGTCCTTCCCTCGGGTGGAACCTGTTCAGGCGCTGGAGGACAGAGGGTAGCTGTAGGAGTGAATTCTGCAAGTGCACGTGATGTTGCTCCTCTCTGAGCTGCTCTGTTCACATCTTCCTTGCCCTCTTGAGTATGCCTACTGATTGAAGGGTGGTGGAAAGCCTTGGGATGGTGTTTGGTGTGTGGCAGCTGGACTATGAGGTGAGACTGGGTGAGACTTCCATTTAGGCTTTTAGGTTAGGTGTTTCCTTGGCATTTCCCTGGGGAAGCCTCTCCTGCTTCCTGTACCTATTCTGTAAGGAGCTTGGGAGGCCCAGTGTTTAAAGGTCTGGTTTGGAGGATACTTTAATCAGATAGCCAAGAGGAGTGCTTGAGGCTAAATTGTCCAGCAGAAGCTTTCAGTGGCCAAAAGTCCATGGCAAGCTTGCATTTCACAGGTCGCTTCCTGGGGAGGAGAGATCCAGATAAATCTTGCTAAGCTTCATAGAGGGGACCACCAAATGTCCTTCTGGCTCCCTTCATTTCCCTGTGAAGCCTGACTAATGTGGATATGAGTCTGACCAAGTCTTATTTTAGTGCTGTGACCCCATCCTCCCAGTAAGGAGGGAGCTTGGCCAGTCTCAGACTGCTTGAGCAAGTGTTGCTTGTGAAATGTCTTGGGGAAATAGGTGGCTGGGTGAGGAGCCAATCTTTGATGCCCCGGCTATGGGGAAGACCTGAGTGTCCCCGGTTCATGGGAAGAGATGTTGTTCTTGCACTGTGGTCTAGGCAGCTCCCAGGTATTGCCAAATAGTTCCTAGTTCATGTTTTGGTCCTTAAACCCCAGGCAAGGAGAATGGAGTTTGTTCAGTCCCTGATGACTTTTGCAATCAGTAGGCAGGATCCTGGCAGTGTTGGGTTCCACCGTGTGAACCAAACTTTAGTGTTTCTGGTTTCCAGACCCACTGGCCCCATACCCTGCTGGCAAATGGGATCTCCGTTGCAGCACCTTCCAGTCCTTATTCCTGCTGTTCCTTTGGAGGTGAGACATAACTGAAAAATTCCTCCAAAAAAGACCAGTTTCATGTTTTCCCTGCCCTAAATGTGCCTTCCTTAGGAGGGCTGGGGTGGTGCCTTTGCTGCCAGCTCCTCTCCATCCTGTGGTCCCCTCCTGTGGCATTCAGCCCCTTGCCAAGGAGGCAATGGCTGGGTGACTTTTTCCATTACGTGCTTTCAAGAGAAGCCTAGACTTCCTCCTGGAAGTGAAAGCATCTTTCTCTTAAACTAAAAAACTGCATTTAACCTGAGTTCAGGGTACGGGCTGTGCAGCAAATAGTTGTTTGAGGGCTCGGTCCTGCTCGCACCTCTCTGCTCTGCTTGGTGGTAACACAAGTTGGCTGTGTGGCGCTAGCCTAATAAAACCTGCATGCTGGCATGACTTTTGCCAGGGAGTCTCTGCCTCTGGCTCTGGCAGAGCCTGCTGGGGAGGCTGGCTGTTTTCCCCAGCTCCTACTGGTGCCAGGAGGAAATCACCATCTGGGTGCAATCTGCATTACAGGAGCCTGATCTTCCCAGCAGCCACTGGCCTCAATGCCAGCCCTGGTCCTTGCTGGCCCTGCATAGCACTGAGTGCCTGCAGGAGAGAGCTAGCAGTGCTCGAGGAGCTGTAGGACAACAGATCTGCAGGAGGGAGATAAAGGAATGAGCATTTATGTGCCTCTTGTTCAAAGATAACCGGTGTCTCCTCTTGCCAGATGTGGCCAGCTCTCCCTTCATAGCTGTGAATGTGAGCTGGGAGAGGCCCTATTTGTAAGGGGCGAAGTGCTGTCTTGCCTCTACAGCATCAGTTTTCTGGGTCAGCTCCTTGTGCTGCTGCTTTGGGAGCTCCCCCTGATTCCCCCTCCTGCTAAAGGCTCTGCTGTGCTTTTTCTTGGGCTTGTTTTGTGACTGCTCCTGGGGTCCTGTCTCCTGTTTGGGTGAACTTCCCTTACATGGGGAGGTGCAGAACAACCCTAGGAGTAAAAAACTGGACTCCTAAGGTATGCATCAAGCAAGTTTTTCACCCTTGGAGGGATTGATTCATTCCTGCCTAAGGGTTGTTTGCCTTTGCTGCAGGCTGGAGGACAGGCACTGAGCAGTGGTGACAGCTGGGCAGCTTGCCCCAGTGCCTCAACCTGCAGCTGCTTGAACTGCAAGGCCACTTGGCCTGCAAAACTGAATTTCCTTAACTTCTAAAAACAAATCTGGTGCCCCAAACCACCCAGGGTTGCTCACAACAGTGTGCTAGAGCAACTTCAAACACATGCAGTGAAGTGGATCTTCTAGTGCTGTGGCTGAGACCTGTGGCACTCCAGGGGTGAGACCAAAGGGCATTGGAGCAAATGGTGGTGGGATAAACCCTTAAACGCCCTCCCTAAGGACGAGAGCTGAAGTTCCCACCTCTGGCTGCTGCTCCCCCAGAGGGGGATCCCAGCAGGACCCTGTGCTCCCTCTGCTGTGCTGCAGCATTTATTGCACTGCCCTGCAAGCAGAGCTGCTCCCCTGCAGCTGCCTGCACAGCCTGCTTGTGGAGCAAACTCCTTTCCCTTGAGTCGCAGTCAAAGCAGCAGGAGGGATTTAAGGAGTTCAGGGCATGATTTTAAAAAGGATAAAACAACTCTAGCTGCAGGTTATGGTAGTGCTTAAGTTTTTTTTTTTTTTTTTTGATCCCATGAGCAACTGTTTGTTTAGTCTTGGCTGGGTCGGATGCATGGGAATCCCAGCACTACTTTCTGCATGAGTATTGGATTGGAGTTTCTCTGCAATGCTAGGGTCCACCTAGTGTTTCTTTCTGGGCTCCAAACTCTGTATCCAGTACTAGCCCACCAGAAAAATCATGGTCTTGGCAAACGTGTCCCACTAAAAAGCAAATATGCCTGGGATCTGTCCCTGACCTGGAGGAAACCCAGGAATCTTCTGCTCAGCTATGTGTCTGATCCTGCTGCACCAGGGAGTCAGGTCCTATATGATTTTGTCACAAAGACAAGCAAAAATCCCCCTTCCAGCTGGATTCAGCCCCAAGCCACCCTGGGTACAAAGAGCTGCTTCATGCCACTCAGACATTGAAGAAATAACTTGCTGAGAGGATCACAACTATCCTCCTTCGGGGAGGCTGTCTTTGTTCATCAAGTTATTTTCCTGCTGGAGGCGATTCTCAGATGAGGCTCCTCTGAGGCTGATGGGCTCAGGGCAGGGTGTAATGTGCTCCTTGGATGTGGCTCCCTCTGGGTGACTGTGCTCAGCTGGACTGGTGGGGACTGCAGAGAGCAGATCTGGAGCCACCGGGGTAGACCAGATAGCGCCAGACAGAAGATATCTGGTATCTTCTCTGGTGCCTCGCATCAAATCAGATAAGCTGATATCCGTGTTCATCTTCTTGAGAGCTATACTGGTGGTGGGGCTAATATTTCCAGCAAGGGATACCTGCTGCTGAATAACTCGTCATGGGAGACTATGGTTTGGCTTGAGGTATGAAAGGAAACGAATATGGGGTCCTGTTCTGTCATTAGCTTTGTGCTTAAAGAAGTCTTGAATTGTACAGACCTCTGCAGGAGACTTACGTGAAATGGAGCCCTGAAAAGCTGCCTTGGTATGCTTTGCATCACCCTACCAGTCTGGTTAACCCATGTCCAGTGATGGGTCTATGGGATGGGTGCAATGCAGCACTGCTGTCTGTTAGTGTTGATATTCAAAAACACACAAGTCTCTGTACATACTGCTTATTCTGGCCAATTTCCTCCATACCTTGAATTTCAGTTGTGTGTAGCACAGGCTGTTGCCTGCTCAGCTGCCAGGGAGCTGGAGGAAGAGCTGTTTGCCCTATAGAAAACACCAGGCTCCCACTTCTAGAAATGCATCCCACTTACTGGGGAAAAAACTAATCAGCTCCAGATTGGGATCAAAAGGCAGGAACTTAATCTGAGCATTTTGCCCTCCTGGCAAGGTGACAGCTTGGGAGACTGGGCTCCTGATCACCTGATAGAACCCAAAGCAATGCATTCACCTTGTGTGAGGGGTTAACGGCTTAAACTGGCAACCTTTAACATAACATTTAAAATGCCAGATGAATTCTGCAGCATTATCAGAACTTCAGCAGAACCACAAACCACTTAAACTTTAAAACATACCCTTCCTCCAAACCAAAATAATTGAATGAGAAGTAGATCTCCCCCGCTCTTCTTCCCAGGATGATTTATGGGTGGGAATGGGCATTTCTTTTTGGGCTTAAGGTTGCACTTAGCATTTGAAACAGGAAAGAAAGTGAGTTGCTTTCTACAAAATTAATCTAGGTACTAAATAAGCATGAACTTCTTCCTCTAGTATTAGTTACCTTGATCTGTATGGTCTCATAAGCCTTTACAGGAGGCAGGTGGGAATTCCAGGTTTCTTTTTGTCTGGGTGTAGTTTGGTATTTAGAGGATGGGGAAGGCTTAGTCTGGATAACGCTGCCTTGAGACCAACATCTGTAGCAATCAAAAGCTGAGATGTTTTTAGATTTCCTTACTCTCCTGCTAGGATACCCTTCTAGAGGAAGGAAAGATGGGGGAAACAAAACCAAAACATCCTGAGTCAGCCTTTATGGCAGTACAGCTATTCATCCTAATGTGACATAGTATACCTCCTGGAGACAATGTGAATTTCTTCTTGCCAGTTTCCAATTGCCACCTTTTATTTCGGTGCAAGTGTGAAGTTTCAGTTGCTGCCTTTTTCTGTGAGAAGTTACACCAGAAATGTGTGATGGGCTCCTAGCTGAGCCCCTGTTCTCCAGCTCCTCTGTGTCAGCTCCTGGTGCTGGCATCACTCTGCTCCTGGGAGAGAGGCTTGAGCAGGGAAGCCAAAACCACCAGGTTGTGAGCAAACGAGCTATCAGCAACTGGGAAAAGACTCAAATTTCCTTTTTTTTTTTTTTTTTCTTAAAGCAGAGGCTTGTAGGCTGGGGAGCAGTGCTATATGGTGTGTAGCTGCTTGGGTTTTGTGGGGAAAGTTGTAAATCACTACAGAGCTCCAGGGACTGGCTTGGAGACCTGGCTGGCTGCTTTGGGCTTGAACTCACCTGTGTCAGGCTGTCTCTGGGGGGGGCAGAAAAAAACTGGTCCAAGGGAAAGGACTTGATGTGCATCATCCCTCGGTGTGGGGTCTTGTCTTGGTGTTCTGCCCTGCTTTGGGGTCACCAATAGCACCGCGCCTGGCGATGCTCAAACTACATCGCACCCCTAGAAAAGCAAAAACCCATTTTGTAACAAACCTCGGAATAAGAGTTCTGTGAGGGGAAAGGGTGGGGGGGGGGGAGGAAATGGCATGAGATGTTGGTGTTTTGAAAGCGGCTGGGAGGGCGCTAGGACCCGGCGGGGTGTGCCCGCTCCGTCCCTTCCCCTCGCAGCCGCCCGGGGACTTTCAGTTTTGGCTGCGCTGCCTCTTTTTTTTTGGGGGGGGGGGGGGGGGGGGCAAGAAAAAAAAAAAAAAAACAACAACAACAAACCAAGGCCGAAACCGTGAGAAAAGTTCCCCCCAAGCCTGTCAAGATGGTGAAGACGGGATGAGAGGAAAAAGCGAGGCAGCCATGGCAGCGAGAAGGGTTTTTCACCTCCAGCCCTGCGGTGAGCAGCCAAGGTGGCAGGAGGGGGGGCAGGCACCAGGGGGTGGAGGAGTTCCTACAGGTGGGGGGGGTGGGGGGGGCCCTGCTTCTGTCCCTGCTTTGCTTTTGACTTTTTTTTCCCCTCCCCACAGCGGTGGTCGCATTTGCAATGGGATGCTATGGGGAGGGTGGGCTGGAGATGCGTGTGCTGCTGTCCTGGGGGTTTGCTGTCCCTTGTTCTTAAGGGATGGGGGATGGGGAGGGTTGGTGGTCCCATTGCTGCCTGGGGGGCTTGTATGGGGTCGCCTGTTGGCTGAGAGGTGGGACGAGACGCTGCGGGGCTTGTTGGGCAGCTTCAGCCCGGTGGGCATGAGTACGGGGCAAAGGGAGTAGGAGAGGAGAAAGGAGCAAAGGGACTAAAGGAAGAGAAGGAGGCATCCCAGTTTGGGGCTGGTTTTGCTCTGGGGAGTTCTTTTCACCCCTTTTGGTATCGGGTCGGTGGCTGGTTTGGGGAAGGAGGGCACGGTGTGGTGCTGGCTCTGCTCGGGCGCGTCGCTCGCGGATGCGGTTGCTCGACTTGGTGCTGGTAACAGGGCAAACGCCACAATAAAAAGGCAAAATCACGGCTGAAGCAGCAAAAAGGGCTCGGGAAGCCGTGTGCATTGGCAGGACCCTAGCCACGTGCCTTGGAAATGAAGCTTTGGAAGGCTGGGAGAGGGGGGGATTTATGTGAACTTCAAAACGCGCTCGCTTCTTGGCTCTGGCTGAGCTTTTAGGTTATCTCGTAAAGTGCCTCCCCTCGCTGCCCTACCGAAGGAAGCACTTCCTTCATCAGCATGGCTGCGCTCGTGCTGGCTTTACGCTGAATTAAGGGACAGGGACTTGAGTTTGTGCGTGGGGAAGTTTGTTCGGGAGTAAAAGCAACTGTAGGTGGCACACCAGCTTTGCCTGCGAAGCAGCCGATGGGAGAAAGGTCCTCAGGATTCGTGCTGGGAGCTCGTCTTGGGGAGGGTTGTATATCCCCCACCCCAGCTTGAGAACTGGAGCAAACTTTTCTGTATATTCTTCATCAAAACTATTCTCTAGCGCTATTTTTCATGTCACAGGCAATCATGAAGTCCTGATGGTGCAGGCTGCCTGGCCATCAGCAGCGTGCATGTGAACAGTGCCTATTGGGATCATACAGATTCCTTTCCAAGCTCCTGCAGTGTCTGATACATGCAGGATTTCTCTCTACACCTGTAAGTTTTCTCTCCAAGCCTGTAGTTTTCTCTAGGTGTCAGCACAGCCTTGTCCCTCCTGTGCAGTCACCGCCTGTCAGACTGCAGCTGAAGCATGGGATAAATCATTTGAGTGGGGAAATCCCATGACATCTCACCTGGGCTGCTGCTGGAGTTGGTTTTGTGGCTGTGTTTTTTTGGAAACTAGAAGGGAATGGTGATGCAAGGCTTTTAGTCCTGTCTTCACTGCCACCACCCCATGCGCTGCATGCCGCTGCCTCCCTGCCATAACCGAGGCGCGTTGGCTAACCCCGCTCAGGCAGAGCCCTCCGGTTCTGAAATATCTGTGGCTTTTATGCAGTTGCCACTCTGTAAGAGCAATGTACCACAGAGGAAGTTCCTCGCCAGCTCTCGTGTCGTTCCTTGGCAGTTTGAGCGTTTCAGCTTGTTTAAATGAGCGTAGCCAGAAATAAGAGCCGGGGTTTTAGATGCTGTGCTTGCTTGACTCCCCCAGTGGCTCGAGATCTGTATGGAAACCCAGAGCTTGGACTTATGGTAAAGCTGCAGGGAATCAGTCAAGGCTGTGAACAGTCCTTAAAGCAAGCTTCATTTTTCTGTTGAGTCAATAGGGAAACAAGATGGCTTTAAAAGCGAAGGAATCCGAACCAGAAGCATTCTGTGTTTAAATATATATATATTGGTGGAAAAGTTTGATATGTCTTGCTGAAGGGAGCTTGAACTTAGCTGTGAGGCTTGATTTTTAGTCCTAAGTTATCAGACTTAGCCTGGTGCCCTGGCACTTCCCTGGTTGACCCAATGTAACACAAACTTCAAACCTTGTCTTTGCAGAAGTGTGGTGATGCTTTGTGTGTGTTTCGTGCCTCAAGACAGGTGTGAAATCATATCATGAAGGGGAAAGCTGTTTTTCTCCGGTTATTTCAATATTCCAATGTTGTGCTTTAAGTGTCTTTTGGGAAGCCCCAGTGACCGCAATCCAAAAGCTTTCTGTTGCTGCACCTTGGGTGACACTTCAGCAACCAAGAATCCCACTCGTGGAAAAACCACCTCTTAGGAAAAAGAAAAAATAAACACCTCTTAGAAAAGTCCCACTTCTGTCTGTAGGGCTTCTCTGGAAGTAAATAGCTCTGGGACGCCTTAATGACTTGTCATCGTGAAGCTGTCATCCACCCCCCTAAATGCACAAGCTGCTGCCAAGTGCACCAGCAGATACCCAGCACGTGTTACATCCAAGCTACCTTTGTGGCTGCCGCTAGAAGCAGCAGGGGCGCGGTGTGATGCCGTTGCCGCTGGGATTAGGGAGCGTGCTGTGAAGGATAAAGCACACTAAGGGTGAAAATTAGGAGTGCTGGGCCTGTTCCTCCAAGTTCACCCGAGTCTGAGCGGTGTTCTGTGACCCTGAGGTCCGCAAAGCGGCTCCTTCCGGAGTTTGTGCTGGGACCTGGTGAAATGGGGTTTTAAGTTATTTTTTTTTTTTAGTGTGATGATAGAACTTTCTAAATATGATCTAGCATAAGCTCCCCGCGAAGCCTTGTCACTGAGCGCGGTGCCATGCTGGCCCGGGAGCAGAGCGCTGCAGGCTTCGGCATCTGTCGGTGCTGGCTTCGATATCAAAGCGCTTAGCTGTCGCTTGTAACTTCATGGGTTTTTCTGTTCCCCCTTTCTAAATTCATCCTTGGCTCCCACTTGCGATTAAATAAAGGCTGTATAAAGGGCTTCAATCTAATTCTGCCTGCCTGTTAATGAAGAAGGGTCTGCTGGATGGACCGGTGGGAGCTGTGCCTTGGGTAGGACACCAAGGGAACAGAGGCCACTTTGATTTATTATGGATGCTGTGCAGAGAAACTGCAAGAAGGGGGGGGGGATAAAAGCATAAAAGCCTGACATAAGCCACTGGATGGGGTAACACTGATGTCTTTTTATGTTGGGGCAGGAGCTTTCTTCCCCATGGGTGCCCAGGTTTTGGGGGACCTGATGCAAACTGCAGCAGAAGGGCTCCCAGGGCTGGAGCTGTGCACCTCTGCGGCTGTTCCATGGTGGGATGGATGGGACAGGTGATGGCAGGAGCCGAGGGGAAAATAAATTTGAAGCTGGTGGAGGGAAGATCTCAGCTGGGCAGCTTTTGTTTTGAGGTGCTGTGAACAGCAAAGGCGATGGGGTGAGTTATTGGGGGTGCTACCCACTGGCGAGGGCAGAGGAATGGGAAGGAGAACTAGGAGGAGGGGCTGAGGATGAGGAGGGGCTGAAGCTCAGAAGCCCACCAAGATTTGGGGGGGGAGCATCTAAGGGAGGGGGGATGGTGAGGAGGGAGGCAGTGCACATAGGATTTGGTTGGATGTGTGTTGGTGTGCTCTCCTCTCTGGACTTCTTGGTGTCAGGGCAGGTGCTGGCACCCCACAGCACTGGGGGCTGCTGCTTGGGCTCACACGGGGGGGGGGGAACCACCAAAACCACCCCGTGGGGTGCTGTGTCAGGCTTATTTTTCATCTCACCCTCTGCCATCTCTTTCTCCAGGAGTTAAATGCCTCCTCTCCCTGCTCCGAGCCTAATTGCGTCCCCGGGGTTTAGCACGCGTGTGTTTGTTTTATTCAACGCGCTGGCTGTTCCCACCGGAACAGGCTGATTTTTTTTTTAAGGGATTGAGATTTTTTTGCTTATTGTGCACAACAAGCTACAGCCCAAGATATTCATTGGGGGTGGGGGTTGTGGAGGGAAGGAATTGTAGTAATGCCAATACTTCTTGAATATTATAAACCTGGCTTATCAGCCCGACGCAGGGCTGGAATTTGTCTCTTCCTGTGCTGCATCTCTGCTTTCTGAGAGACGCGTTTAAATACGGGCTGGAGACGCAGCCCTTCCAGTGTGCTCTGCTAGGCTGTGACAGCAGGAACGGAGCTTCTTGAGAGGCTCTCTTCTTTCTTCATTTCGCACTAATTCCTCTCCAAAAAGGAACTTCTCGGGGAGAAGGCTCTGAGACTGCATGTCCCAACAGTACCAGCTGCAGGAGGTGAAGGGAGACGCGGTTTGCTTTGTACCTGGCTCTCCTCTCTTCTCCGTCCTCATGGAGCCGGCTTCTTTCTGCTACCCCCGGCTCACCTTCCTCCGCTCGCCCTATGGCCAGTTTGGGGCGAGCGCTGACTCCTCGCAGGACTTGGCCCCGTGGCCGCAGCGCCTGGTGACGCAGAGATGGACCGGGGCAGTGGACGGTGCGTGAAGGGCTTGGGGACCAAATGAGGGTGGCGTGGGGAAGCTGAAAGCCCACCGTGCTTTAGGGGGGCTTTAAAAATGAGGGTGGTGAGGAGGGAGGCAGTGCGTGTGGGATTTGGAGGATGCGTTGATGTGGTTGCGCTGGTGTGTGCTATTCGATGGGCTTCTGGTGGTGGCTTGGCTGCTGTCACCTCCACCAGGGAGCAGCTTCAGTCCCTGCTGCACCCTTGTCCCGGCAGGCTGGCCAGGGGTGCTGATAAACAACCTCAGCACAGAAGATAAATTAAAAATAGAAAGCGATCTTAGCCAGCCTTTTGTTTCATAAGCTTGTTCGCTCGCCGAAATGAATCGGGCAGCGTTTGAAACCTGAAATACCTGCTGGAGGCTAGGCGGGCTCGTCTCATCTTTAGGGCTGCGATGCTTTCAGCTCTGACTTCTTAAGCTGTTAGCAGAGGTATCAGGTGTTGGGGACAGGTGATTAAGCTCCTTTATTGTGATTTTTTTCTTTCTTATTATAGGAAAGTGCGTTAAGTGTATTAGCTTGGTTCAGAACTGTACGAGTTGCATTATTGCAAATCTGTATGGGAAAACTCAATCCTGCTGTGTTAGGAACTGAGACCACTTTGACCATTGATCCTGAGGGTTTATGTTCATCAAAAACTTTTGGGGGAAGGCATCCCTCAGGTCACTCTGAGATGAGGTCCCGAGCAGCCTGGTGCAGCTTTGAAGGTAGCACTGCCTGGAACAAGCAGCTGGGCTGGGGACCTCTTGGGTCTCTTCCACCCTCAAATCTGACTTCCCTTACATCTTAATAACGAGCTGGCCGTGGTGCTCCTTACCTGGAGAACCTTGTCAGGTGGCGTGCAATAAAATAAAAATGGAGGAGACTGGATGAGCAGTCTCAGCAGAGAGAATGCGTGGGAGGTGTTTAAAAACATGCACTGCCTGTGGTTTCGTGCAGCGGAAACAAGTCTCTAGCAGGGACCGAGGACGGGCGATGTGGCTCTGAATCCTGCTGCTGAAAGCGATGCCCCTGCCCCAGCCGTGCCCTGCCTCGCCTTGCCTCGAGCTGGAAAGCGTATGCTGCCTCCTGGTAAATATGTGACCACTGGGAATTTTTATTTAAATCATGCTAATCAGAGTAACTTGCTGTGTTTTTTTTTTTTCTAAGGCTGGCTTGATGTTGCTTTGGGGAGTTGATTTATTCCCCCCCCCTTTTCCTTTTTTTTTTTTTTTTTTGGCCAGAATAGACCATTCCCCTGTGGGCTTTAAGTATCCAGCTGGGGGAGACTTGGCTTATTGTTATGAAAATGTTGAATTGTGAGGAAAGTGAAGCAGTAGAATAGGCTGGAAGGGGGCTGGGGTGGGGGGGGAGGAGGATGTGGCATCTTCCCTCCAAAGCTTTTTAGGTGCTGCTTAGCTGAATGCTGGGCTGACAGGCTCGGGTATAAACCTCCTCGGATGAGGTGAGGTCTCTCCAGCTCTATCTTCTGCAACTTGCTGTCACAGACTTACTGCCCCGGTGCTCATTCCCTAATGAAGGCTCCTCATTTGCTTCTGAATGCCTGCTTTAACCCTTGCCTGTGCTGGCGAGCTGTCAAGCCGGATAGCTTGGGGGGAGAAAAACCCATCGGAGCCCAGCTGTGTGGTCAGGCATGCAGTGTGGTCAGAGCACAGCAGCTATGTCTTCAAGATATTTGCTGTATCTATCTCTCGGCAGCAGTTTTCCCCCCCGCCTCTTCATCCTGCATCTTCGCATCCTCCTGTTTCCCCTGTACTTGTGTCTGTGAGGTGCAGTATCTTTTCTTTATCTTCTCCCTTCACTGGAGCCTGGTTGCCACAAAGCCTCCTTTAAGGAGGCGCACGGGCTTTCTCCGCACAGCATCCAGCAAAAAAGCACCGGCTCCGGAGTGCTGGCTGGCTTTAATCCTTGGCTTTCCTCCTTGCTCCCGGAGGCAAATAGCTGGGAGAGGCGGTGGATCGGGGTGGCTGGAGGAGGAAAACCGAAGCCCGGTGTGGCTGCGGTGGCATGAAGTGAAGGCATGAAGTTAGCAGCTTGCCGGCATCGTCTTCCCTGCTTGGGCTTGGGGAGCAGAGCTCGGAGGTGCCCGGCTGGGAGCTAATGGGTCGCCCTCTCACTCCACCCATCCGCCGCTCGCCAATTGGAAGTGAGGGAGAAAGATGCTCCGGATGGATTAATATTGGAGCCGTTGAACAAGCATGAGCCATTGCTGCCTCGGCCACCTGAGCAAGTGGCGTGTGGGGTCGAGATTTGGGATTGAGCGTGCTGGCTCTGGGGGGGGAGCAGTGAGGAGAGGAGCGGGGGCTGTTTGAGTGTGAACAGCATCTCTGCTACAGAAGTAGTGCAGGTAAGTTGTGGGCTGAAGCCCTGCTGCTGCCGGGTGATGTGTTTGGACAGGAAATCCAGCAAAGCAGCCCTGCCAGCTCTTTAATTATTTAATTTGCTAAAGTAAGGCAGTACTTGATGTATTTTCAGCGGGCTTTGCTGCTTGGTGATGCTCTCTGTTGCCAGTGCTGGATGTCTCTGTATTGCTGTGCTTAAGGATGGAGAATACCTTTTGAATTCAGTTTACATCAACCAGAGCGCTGCCTTCCAGGCTTCGAGTTTAGTTCCAAGATATGCATGGGGAGATGAGTTGAAGATGCCTTACCTGATCCTTTCCCCCCCCCCCCCTCTGAAATTAATGCTAAAACATCCTAGCAGCCTGTCAGAACGGCTTTACATACTGGTGGTTCACGTGGGGAAAGTGCAGCGCTGAGAGAAAACAACGTGCATGTATGTAATCCGTCTGAAATGCTAGCAAGCATCATCCCTGTTGCTGTAGCCATGGAAGCCATGTAGACGAACCGTAAACAGTGTCCTACTGAACAACACCCTACGTGCACTGTCAGTTGGCGATGATTTCATCTCTGGACCAGAGCGTTTTTATTTCGGGTTGATAATGCAGGGCAAAAACCAAGCTGGTGCTGCTGGATGCCCCCTGCCCATGTTTGCTGTTTTGTGGCTCCTTGATGTAGGAACTGCACGGGGTGATTTGTGCCATCTTACCAAGCCTGTTGTGGTTTGAAATCCTTGTCTGTGTGGAGGGGGCTGAGGCTGCAGAGGGCAGCTCGCCCACCTTTTCTGTATCCCTTAGGCTGTTTCTGCTTTTAATCCTGGAGGTTTTTACTTTCAGTGTCCAGCACCACAACTGGAAATACTGAAGTTTTTGGTGACCAGGTGGCTGATCTCTGCTCTACTTCTTTACATGTACGAGCACAGACCTTGGTTTTGATCCTGTGGCTCTGAATTGGAGCAGGTCTCCTGTCCGGGTGTCCTTGGGGTGCTGGAGGTGGGAAGAGGTGCAGGATTAAGTTTGCAAAGCACTCTTTTCTAGCTTGATGGCAATGAGATGGAGGATAAAAACTTTGCGGTAATGCACTTTGTGTTCCAAAACACGATCCTGGTTCCCTGGGGGATGCTGCACCTGCTCCTGGAGCAGCTCTTCCACCTGAGGAAGGTGGGACCGGAGGTGTCGGTAGTTACTTGTTTACACCTTGTAGCTGCTGAATTGTTGCAGTGTTTAATGCAGATGAAACAGTGCAGGGAACAACTCCGTTCCTCTGAATAGCTCTGAGCAGGTGAAATTTTATAGACTCTTAACCAAGTTTGTGTTCTTTTTATGCAGTACCACTGTGGGCATGTGGCAGGTGGTAGCCCCTGAAGGACCTGCCTGTCCAGGGAGAGCACTTCAACGAAAACATCAAAAACACCTTTTCATAGCACCTTTTCCAACCTGTATCCAGCCCTGAACAAGACTTGGGGGCCACTGCTGTATCTCTTCCGATTAAGAGTGATGAGATTCTTTTGATAGGGCCCTGTAAGCAAAAGAGCTGTCTGGAAAGCTGTCAGTAAGAGTTAAAGCTCTCTAAATTATTTAAATGCTTCAGGAAAAGTGTACTGCAGGCTCCACTGGTCTGTCCTTGGGTCTTTGCCAAGTTGTGGGATCTCCGGAGGTATTTGCTTTCACTCCTCTGTGTAGCACTCCCGCAAGAAATCCTTGTGAGTCTTAAATCATTGTTCTAGAGGGCCCAGCAAAACAAAACCTTGGGGGGGGGGGGGGGGGAGGGGCAAATGATAATAGCCCAAATTCTTCATCTGGCAGCCAAATCCCAAAGTGTCCTTGTTCCCCAGCTCCTTGGCTTGTCCTGCTCACCTGCTAAATGCTGGCCAAGAAACCTGGCCGAGGAGGGGGAAGAGATCCCAGCAGCAAAGCAGCTGCAGAGCTCTCAGTTTACAGGGTCGTTTCCTCTTGCAGCTCACCTCTGGGAGGCACCCTTGGATATTAATTGCTTGGGGTGGGCTAAATTGTGATGAGTCAACCTGGACAGCCTGGTGCTGCTGGTAGATCCAAGCACCACTGACACCAACCTCTTGTGCATGTGTTTTTTGGGGGAGGAGGTCTCAAACCTGTCACTGCTGTGGCTGGCAATTTTTTATTAGGTGGCTTTATTGCCATGGGTGCTCTGGAGGAAGCTGGGGAGGGGAGGAAGAGGGGAAATTTTCAGTGCAGTGAGGAAAACGCTTTGCTTTGAAAGCAGACAGACATGTCTGATCCCTAAGCTTGTGTGTGGGTGTGTGTTTGCCTGGGAGTGAGCAGGCAGGAGGGATGCTTCCTGCTCCATCCTTTCAATATCGTGCTTTCTATTTCCACAGCCAGCAACTGTGAAAATGAGCCCTGAGGTTTTGTTTACTGGAGCGACCGCAGCACGATTTAAGACCTCCTCACGCCCCTTTCTGTATCAGAAGAATATCCAGCTCCCTGCATATAACCCCTGATGAAGTCCTTTAGTGCTCCCTGAGCTGTGAAGCCATAAAGTCCTTTCCTGTCTGGATCGGTGCTGTGCTGGGCACTGTAGCTAGACCCAAATTACTCCTGCACCATGGGTTAGTCTAGATGTCAGAGGGCTGGTGGTGTGTCCTCCAAAACCCAAATAAATTGTTTTCTAAGGGGGTTTAGAGCTATTAGCTCAGGTAATACAGACCTCTTGGACTTAGAAATAGGAGTTTGAGGGGTATAGGACTCATAGGGAAGCAGAGATGAGGGTGCAAGTCCTTTAGGGATCCTTCTTTTTGGGATGAGGGGTGCAAGTCTACGTGCTTTTGTGGCAAGAGGAGTATATTAAACATACATACCTTTTTTAAGAAGTGTCCTTGACTGTCTGCCTACACATAGGGAAACCAAAGCCAGTGTCCTTGCAGGTCCAAATCTCTTGGCTCGAGCAGCAATTGGCGGGTAAGATCGGGCTGCTTGAGAACAGCTTCCTCCTTGGTGCCTGCTCTGACCAACATTGTCTTTGAAAAGCTTACCAAGGTGAAGGGGTTTGGAGTAGATTTAAATAGCCCTGGGTAATGGCCGTCTTCTAGACGGTCTTCAAGTGTTCAAGTTGACTTCTTGTAGGTGTTTGCAAGCAGATGCTGTGCTGAACAACCTGTTTGGGTAAAAGTCTCCAGAGAAAATGCTTGCTCTGTTGAAAAGCCATGTCAACTCCTGCTGTACCAGCACCTACTTTAAACCTATGGGTGTGCCGTGTGGGGGTTGAAGTCCCCCAGGCTGGGTGTGCTTGGTGTGCTGTGGCCATCCTGCAGTGCCTGGTTGTACTTCGGGGCTCTGCTTTGCCCTTCTCCCTGGTGATGCCACTGAGATGAGTGGAGGACAAGCAGAGGAGGGATAATGGGGCACCTACGTGTTGTCTTCTACAAGGGCTTATCCCTGTCAGTCTCCGCTTCGGATGCGATGCTGACGGGTGTATCTGCAGTGAAGAAGCATGCATGGTGCTTGCAGGGGAAGGGAGGCTGTAGAGAGATCTTCAGTTGATCTTGGCTTTTATCCCCTCAAGATAATCAAGGTAAAACACCCTAGAAGGCAGTTGATTGTTGATACTGCCCATGTGATGAATCACAAAATGTCTTTTTACCCCTACTGAGTTTTTTTCGATGATGTTGTCCTGTGCTTCTATTGTTGCAAAGCAGTGCTTTCTGGGGAGAGGTCTGTGTTTGGGCTTGTCACAGGCAGCGGTGCTCCTATGCTGTACCTACCAGCTGCTTTCCTGCCCAAGTATTAACAAGCACGACTTACTCATCTTACAGTTCCTTGAATTACGGTGATTTAGTTCTGAAACCCAGGCTTGTGTGTTTTGTTTTTTCTGGCCTTTGTCACACCTCTTAGGTGTAGAGAAAACAGGTAAAATTCCAAGCTTTTGTCTTGTATGTCGATCATTATTGCTTGGAAAAGCAGCATATTGGCATGTTTCTCGTCTCTCTCTGCCAATATGAGATGAGTTCTCACCAGCCTTTTCCAGCTGAAGTATTAAGGGCTGTGGGAAGGGATCAGCTACTTAACGTGTAGACAGAAATGAGAAGTGCTAACTTCAGGCAAAACAGCTCTTTCACATGCTGCTGTCCATCCGTTCTTGCTGACTTGCATGGCTTTAAATAATTTGCAGCAGATGTCTCCCCTGGGAGACCTCGCTGCTTGGTTCTTCCACGAAAACTGCGAAGAGCTTGTTCGGCAAGCATGAGCGATGCTATGCAGGGGAATCCTGCAATATTGATACCTTTGAGCGTGATGAGTGAGTCAGTGTGATCGGACTCGCAGCCTGTTGAGCTAGTTTTCTATTCCTCTGCAGTGATGCAGTTGGGTTACAAAAGGAGTTTGAAGCTTCCTCTTCCTCCAGCTGTTGAGCTCTTGCTGTGTACAGATACTTTCAGACTCTCAATTGCAGGTTCCTTTCAGGTAATGCTCCCCATAATTAAGGCTTAAATTTGTCTTCAGATCTCAGTTTGAGGTAGGGAACCAACTGCAAGCTTCCCCATCAAGCAGGGGAGCTGTCTCAACTATTTAGTGGTGGTGATGGATGCTTTTAGCATTGACAGACATGTTCATGGAAGGAAGCCTGAAGTGGCCAATGACCTTTCTCAAAGCTAAAGCCCTGTGTGTCTTCTGGAAAGAACACTTATTTCCAGGTAAATGTGCTGTTTAGGGTGGTTTCATGCTGAGAATTGGTCATTCCTCCTGGGAGAAGGCTGGGAAAGTCTGAAGGTTCTTCAGCTGACCCTTTAAGCAAGAAGTCAGAACAAAAACTGTCTGAAGTGACTTGCTTTTCTTTGAAATCCTCCTGAGGGCAAGAGATGTTTGTACTGATGAGTTCCAGAAGCGTCCCCAGAGCAGCAGCAAAACAGTACTGGAGGAAGGCTTGCAAGTGGTGGGAACTGGGGTATTGGAGCACACCCTGGGTGAAAGGTGCTGAAGGTACCTAGGATGTTCTCATTAGTACTTACTGAGTAACTAAATGCTCCAGATGAGTTGTACATGCTACCTACTGAGTTGTACATGCTACCTACCTTGACAGACCTAAGAGGTGCCATTAAAAGGCTCAAAAGTGATTTTTTTTTTTTTTTCTGGTTACTATTTAAAAACTGTTGCTTCAAAATAAGTTCCAGTTATAGTACCAAGACACCAGGATGTGGAGAGCTTTACTGGAGGGAAATCATAAATGCTGAAGTCTGTAGTCAAAATTCCCATGCTACCAACTTGTTAGAAAGCTACATTTTGCTTCAATAGAAGGCTTGAGCTGCAGAGCTGTTTACTTGGAAGATGCCAGCAGCAGAACACTTTAATCGAGTTATCAAAGTATCCAGAGAATGTGTTTTTATTTATAACCTGCTAATATTGCAAGGCTCAAGAGAGCTTATTACTAACCTTAAAACAAGAGAGTTAAAATGGGTTATTAGGAGATCCAAGAGGCATCCCCTGCAAGAATTTAATAATGGAGGATGGCATGGCAGGGTTTTGTCTGTTTCTTTTGTTGTTAAATGCAAATGTAAAAATGGCAAGAATGTAAGAAATGAGGAAGCACATCCACTTTTTGTCTGATGCTTCCCCCTGTGGATCGCTTCAGTCTGAAGACTGAGCACCTTAAGCTACGGCAAACTTGAATGTCCTACCAGCTAAAGTACTCTGAGCTTCATCTACCTCCCCCCAGTGGCTCTTTCCAAGTGATTACAGTGGCTTTGAGTCAAAGGGCAGTGGCTTCCTTTTGAAATCGAAGCTGTGTCCCGGAGTCTAGAAAAATAAGCATTGCTTTCCACTTTGCAGCACTTCACTGGGTTTTGCCTTTAAATTCAATGCTCACAAAGATGGGAAAACAAGCTGTTATGTGAAGGAGAAGCTGTGTGGTGACACTCTTAAAGCCTGTCCAATTTATTTAATGGATGTCTTTGTAGGGAGTAAGGTGGGGTGGCAGTAGAAATTTATAGGAGTAAATTAACCCTTAAGTATTTTTAAGTTATAAAAAGAGCTGTACCCTGTGATTTCTGGCAGATAGGAGGTGGATAAGGAAAGCAATTGAAGAGTGTGGTTGTCCTTGCAGGTGCTGGATGAGAAAGGAGAGCTTGGAGAGTGAGGATGTAGCCCTCTCCATCAGACATTGAAGGCACAAGAGGCAGTTTGCTGTGGTGTATATCTTAGCTCCTCAGGGTAATCTGTTCCAGCTTTGTCTATAGAAGCCTGTCCTTATGTCTTGCTGAAATTGCATTGTTTGGATTTTAATTGCTGAAATCTAAACAACAACAACAACAAAAAAAAACCTGGGGGAAAGAAACTATCAATATGGTTTTGGATCTGATGGAAGTGTCATGGGGAGAAAAATCCTGCCCTGCAATAACAAAGTAGGTCTGTTCCTCCAGCCTGTGAAGGTGCAGGGGCTGATTTCACTTCATGGAAACAAGTCTGCAACTCCATGCGCACCCTGGAGCATTTTAACGTTGATCTGTAATGTACCTGAAGGCTCATCCAAGGCCCGACTTCCCAAAGCTAAGCAGATGCATTAATTACTGAATGCATTAATTACTGCAGTGTTTTATAGCTACCTCTTGGATGGGCGTTTGAATTTTAAGGACTGGAGGGAGGTGAGATGGGGAGAAATGCTGTGTTGTCTCAGGCTGTGGGTACGTACCTTATTGCTAGAGAAAAGATAACCCTCTTGTGCTCTCAGTTCTGTGCAACTCAAACCCACTACTCCAGTCTTCAGGAAAATGTGACTAAGGAGCCAAAACCTCATTAAAATCCGATAAGCCTTGGGGAAGGAGAAGCACCGGAGCTTGCTGGCATGTTTGCCTTGCTGACTGCTGCTGAGCATCTACTGGAGTACAGTCTAGCTGGTGTTGCTCTTAGCTAGTATGCCATAAATATAAGCTAGGCTTGCTTGTGCCGGACAGCTTGGAGAAATATGGGGTTGAAAAGGGAAGGTGATGTATGAGCGGAGTCGTCCTCCTCTCCCTGAAATGTCTCCTTTATTCTGTGTAGTTAAATTGGATGGATCTGGGGATGGATCTTGCTTTCTGTAGATCCTCTGAGATGCAGATGGTGTAGCCCCCACTTTACCCTTCCTACCTCCACTTCTGCAAGCACATTGACCTTTAAGCTAGTTCCATAGCTCCATGTGTGTGTCTGTTTACACTTGTGTAAACACCCCATTGCCTTTTACCTCCTGGGCATGTTCCCTACCATTCTTGATGTCCATGTGCGTAGCACCTTCCGTAGGGGATGCGGCAACTTCTGAAAAGGCTCCGCCACAACTGTTTTGAAGCCCAAATCCCGTTGGCACTCTGGGGCGATATTACGTAGGGAGAAGGCAAATTACCAGGGCTGAACTTTAGCCAGGACATAGTAGGGTGAACGCCCGACTTTTTTTCCCAAACGTGCCATTGCATCTTTAATTATAAGGTTAAGACCTTTATTTTATGACTCATCTGAAAAAAAACAGCACCTCAAAATAATTGCCTGAGCATGTTGCCTAGGGGACTACTGCTCGTTTGTGACTCAGAGGAGTGAATGCCACCTAATGAAATGGCACTGATGCTGTAACACTCAAACCTTGCTCTTTTCATGCCTAGTCCAAGCTGCAACCTGGCCAGTCTCCTGTGAAGGTGCCAGGTCAACCCAGGTGTTGCTGCAGATAGGTGTTTCTGATGAAGAAAGCACTGGGCATTACCTGACCTGTAGAAATAAGTGTGTGCAGCTGAAGGAAAACCAGATGGCCTCATTCTGCCTAGTGAAGGATGAGCACGTTGCTTCAGGCTCCCTCAGAAGCCATAGTAGATGTGAGGAATTGATATACCATCCTGGGGGAGCGCTGGCCTCTGTTCCTTGGGTAATCCATCTGCCTAGGCGGACTGTTTGTTTCTCTGAAATACGTAAATGCAATCATTACACAATAAGAGCCTCTTTAAAAACCTTCCTTTGATCATTAGCATGCTAATCAGCCTGGATGGATCTTCTCCTTCCCTTCCAGGTGGAGGGAAACAATTGACTCGTGTAATGGGTGCCCCTTGGCCACGGTGCATTTGTTCCTCCGGCCCATTGTTCTGGGATGAACTTGGAACATTGTGTTTCTGTCTTGGACCAGACACTTGAATTGCCCTCGGATTTGTGTTGTTTTTTTTTTAAAATGGTCATCAGGGTGTCCCTCCAGGAACCTGTGCAGCTAATGCTGTCTGCTCTGAAATGTCTCAGCCATGCTGAGCTGTGACAAGTGTTAGGCTGGAAGATGCTGTCGTCAGGGGTGTGACTCGTATCCGTCTGGTGCACAAAGGCTCCCGGTGGACCAGGATGAATTGTAATGCTTGAAAATGCGACACCCTAAAGGGAGAGGGGGAAAACAAGTGTGTATAACCTGTAAGCCAGAAGTTATGGGGTAGAGAAAGGGTCTTTGGGAAATAATCTCCTACTTCAAACGAAAAGCAGGAAACCTAATCTGTAGAACAATAAAGCAGGCGAGACCTCTTTCCTTGTTGGCCCAAATTCATCCCAGGCTTGCGTAGGTAATGTTTGATTAGCCTAATGAAGTGGGGAAAGACGGAGCAAACCTATTCCTCTTTCTGATTGCATTTTGGCTAGGAAGCTGTGTATAGAGAGGCAGCAACCAGGAGCTGCCTTTGCAAGGGAATGCTCAGGTGACTTGAAAGGCTTGAAATAGACCTTTATCAACTGGCTGTTAAAACAGGGCATGCACCTGTAGAGAGGAGTTGCTGTTTCCAGCCCACACAGTCTGAGTTGTCAAATACTGCTAGTGTTATAAACAACCAGTCTGAGTTTGGCTACCAGACTTTGATCACACCTGAAAGCCGGTGCGAACATCTCTGCTGGGTAAATACCAAACTTCCCAGCAGTAATTGCAGAACTGATTTGCTAACAAATGTCCCACAATGAGTCACGGGGACTTGGTCCTGGTAGTGCTGTGTTTTTAGTGCTGTGATTTGCTCTTGGTCAGTCCTCTTTCCACCTGTGGTTTCCTTGCAAGACCCTCTTGGTGCAAGTGGTGCTTCCTGCAGGACCCCAGCTAAGGAAGCAGGCAGAGGAAGGCTACAGGGTTTTGGTGCTTATCTTCAAGTGCCGAGAGCTGTTTAGGGGGTGTCCTAATGATTAAGAGCAGTAGGATAGGATGTAAAAACCTGTTTGTATCTGAATAGAGTTGTTTTTCCTACACAAAACTAGTTCTTTTTATCCGAGTGTAAGATACAACCTGGGCTTCATTATGGCTTACATTTTTAAAAAGGATTCTCTTGGATGCTTAACATCTATTTCTGCATGTGTTTAGGTTTAATAGGTCACTGTGATACAATCAGCCTTGTCCTGATCTTTGGTCTTGCTGATTTGTGGTCCTAGCCCAGGATGCCTGAGACAGCCTAACTGTTTTCATGTAGTAATTGCAACTGTACAGGATATTCTGGTAAATGCTAAAGTCAATAAACAAAAGGTTAAAGTTGCCACATCGAGGAAAATTTTCTGCCTGTGGTATTTCGGGACTGCAATCCAGGCTTGAAGTGAACTTAGCAGCGAGGTGAAGATGTTCAGCATCATGAAGATCCTTATGTTTCCTTTTTCTCTTTCTAGAGTCTCCCCCAGCAGCAATGTCAAGAAATGGATACTTCTTTGAAGAGAGTGGTAAGTATTATTTGACTTACTTAAGCATTGTGTCACCTTACTGGGGCAAGAGCTACGCTACAGGGTTAGCCGAGAACTCAAAACGGGTGATACAAAATTCATGTAGCTTAAGCAGCATGCGAACGCAGCCTTGCATCATAGTTGTGTAATCTAGTACTGGAAGCAGACGCTGCATTTTTATATCCTGTAGATGGTCTAGATATTCAAAGCAGTAAATAATAACCTTGCGTTGTCAACGCTGACTATTCTGGGTGGCTCCTTGCTTTTCCAGTTTTTTCAGGATGTTTTCCTGTAATGCAACCTGGCAAGTGCACTTGTTTCCCACTTTTTGGAGCGGAGATCAAATGTAGGTGTCAGATCCCTTTGGAGACAGCCTGCTAAGAGCATCAGGCAAATATTGCATGGTTCCAGTAAATGCATCTTTTGATGCAGAATGTCTCAAGGATTTCTTTTGAACCATGGTTAAACTGAGGTATTTGGAAGTTTGTATCATCTGCCTTAGCAAAGGTGGCTGAGCCCTTAGAGACATAATACTGATAAGGGCAGAAATAGCATACAGCCAAACTTGAAGTGCAGGAAAGTTCCAACTTTTCTTCTGGCTTTGGAGTAATATGTGCACGAGGTTGTTAGGGAGAGATCATTTTGAGATGTAAACCCAAGACCAGTCCCTGTGGGATGTGCTATCTAAAGGCATGGGGTTTCTTGCCTGTGAGGAGGTGTAGTGCTTGGAGCGTTCAGGATTTCCAAATTGTGAGAGCACAAGGCTGAAATGCTCCAGTTATTTAGGTCTGCAGATGCTTATAGCTGTCAAAACATCCCTTTGTCTTGTTCCAGAGGGTCAAGCCTTTAGCTTAACATCTGGGAAGGGGAGGCTGAATATCTGCCAGATGCAGCTGCAGTGGATCCAGTGTTACTATTGACAATCCTTCCTCTGGCACTGGCTCACTCATCTTCTTTAAAAGCACTATATAAGCCAATTTCTAGGAGGAAAAAGATGAAACTGGGAGCAAGTACTATCAGCTCTAGTAAGGGCCTTTTGAAAAGGCTGGGTAAAGGAACAGAAGGGCAGAAACTAGTGCTGGAACACCAGAAGGCTTTATTTCCTTGGTATTTGTGGGTTTCCTAAGGGCCTGTGGGGTATGAGGTTTGGGTAGCCCTGCTCCTACCCTCCTTGGATTGTTTGTGTTCCCTTGGGATGTGGCTGGGGGGATGTAAGAGGGCAATCTGGGCTGGAGCCTGGAGAGATGACAGCCTCTAGTTCCCCGCTGAGAGCTTTGTAAGGGCTTGCTGAGGGCTAAGGGAAAAATACAGATGTATTTGTCCTTCCCAATTATGCAACAGTCTCCTGGATCCACGTATTTCATTCCAAACCTTCCTGCTACAAAACACCAGGGTAGCTGTCTGTCCTAGCATCTCATGCTGGGAAGCTGCTGAGTGTCCGTTTTCAGGATGCAGCTGCCTCTAGCAGACAAACTCAGTATCTTCTCTTCCTCTTATTAAAGAAAAATCACAGTATCAAACCCCCAAGCCCCAGCAGATTTCTGGATATTCGTAGAGCGCGTGGTTTTGGCGCATCCTGTGCAAAGCTATCGTGTAAGTTCTGCCTTTTTTTCAACTTGGTGCTACGGCAGTGAGAATTTTTGTCCCAGTTGTATTATCCAGCTTCTTGGCCTTGAAGGAGATGGCACCTTAGAGCTACCAGTAAGGGCTTGATGAAACTGCTTTTCTCCTGTTATGCTTCTGCATGGGTCGAGGAAAGGAGGGAATGTTGCTTGTGAGTTCATCCTCAGCTTGTTTGTGGTATCGAACCATACTGTGATTGAAAACATGGTGTATTTCCCTCAGCCTCAAACTGGCTGTCATTCTTGTTCCTCAGAGCCTTCTAGTCATTACAGACTGACCTTTTTTTAAAGTTCACTTTGGGTGATGAGTCACCTTACACTGCCTGGTTGAGCTGAGGGTTTGTGTTTCGGCGCAGAATATGCAGGCAGCGCATCTCAGGAGCTGCTCATGTGAATACCCACGTCCCTCTGCAAGGCAGCACCTTGGCTCTCCGTAGAAATTTAATGTGGATTCTCGAGGAGCTGCCCAGAAACTTAATCAGGCCTAGAGAAAACTGCAGAGGAAGAAGCTACCTCTTCATATAGTTTCAAAACAGCTTGTTTTGAAATGGGGCTACGTAATCATTGAGCTGTTTCTTTGCACCACTTGTTTGGATCGGCCAGTTCAGTCCTGAGACCAGTACGTGCTTCAAAATTTGAAGAAAATCCTATCTGTTTAAAAAAAAAAAAGGCAACCCTTCCTTTGGTTTCCTTAGCACTTTTTCCTAGCACTCTTCCCTCACCTCTCAGCTGAGAAATCTCTCCTGATACTATTGCTCTTTGCACAGCTGGGCTCTTTCCTTATCTCCTCCTGCGATCTCATACATGTGGTTTTCAGTATCCTTCGTAATTAGGATGTTTTTGTTCCAGGCCATATCTGAGGCTCTGTTTGAAGACTCTGTCTTGCCAGCTAACTTTTTTTTCCTTGTTGTGTTCTCTGTAAAAGCTGCAGCAATATCAGACCTTAAGAGTTGAGATTTCAGTTTTAGGTTAAATCATTGTATCGGGGGTACTTGCTGCACCAACACAATGCTTTGTAAGACTCGCCTGGATATTTGCTGTTCACAAAAACTTACTGTGGTATTTAATAATTTGTAGCTCTTTTTATTAGTCACCGAGGAGCTGGGAAAAGCCCAGGAAGGATTTTCTAGCAAACGGATGCGAGTATATGACTATTCTGAAAGCTCAGAGGGGTTTTTATGGTCTCCTGTCTGACTTCTTAAATGGCTAAAAATCTGGAAAGTTGATCAAAGGAGCCCATGTATTTAGTCGCAAGTTACAAGTTTCTGGAGCACTCCAGTTCCCTGCTACTGCTGGAAGAACTAAGTTGAAAGTCACTGTGTTCTTCAGTGCATTGCAGAAGGTAAATTCGTGGGATACGGCTGGCAGGAAAAAAAATCTGCCTAACATCTTTCTGTAGAGGCAATATTAGGATGAAAAATGAGGAAATTAGTTCATGTCTGCCCAGTTAGAAGTTTGATGTGAAGCGTGGTGACAGCAGGTATGTGTGGCAGTTGTTGGCCACATTTGGTTTTGATTCATGTATTTCATCAGACTTAATAGTTGTCTTCTGACAACAGTATCTCACTGGAAATCTGTGTTTTCTACCCATTCTTTTATGTCTGGATTGAGCCTTTTTCCACAAACAAATGAACAAAATCTGGCATTGTGGAGCAGTACTTGTTGGTGCAGAGTGCGCATTTAAGTTGCTTGAATCATCAGCGAGGTTTTCTCAAGTGAGGCTTGTTCTTGGCAAATTTAGGTGATTAATGAGATTTTTGTAGACCCAGTCCAAAGCTGAAGATAGTGGGAATCCAGATGAAATGCAGCTCCACAATCCACGTTCAGAATAACTCACCAAACCCTGAACTGTCCCTTGGTCATCAATCTTCTGCACCTTCTTTATGTGAGGGGATGGGGACGGTGAGCATCCAGTGCTCGCTACAAGTCTATTAGCTCTAAAGGCATTGCTATTAGCTGCAAGTGATTAAATTCTGCCAGTGTGTGATGAGCTGCTTAATTGGCACAAGAACTTTCTCTGATAAGGCACAAAACCTTTCTAGTTCCTCTTGCAAAATCCCAAGGAAGGAGCCACAGTGTAGTGTTGGGGATATCTGAATTGTTGCATTGTTTTTAAAGCTGGCTCAACAGATATCGCAGCATAAATTTTGTCTTCCAGAGCAAATCCCTTACTGCTTGGTCTCCTCTGGCTTATTAATTGGTTTTGCTGGCACAATAAATTGCAGTTGTGCTGAAGGGCCCCAAGGCCCCAGTCTGGCTTGGGATGTTTGGATATATTTTATCTACTTGTTTTTGTTTCTCAGTTCAGTTTGGTATGTGTGGTGTTTTTGTGTATTTTTTTTTAAACTTGTCTCTATCTGTCTTGGAATTGTTTCTCCAACCAGGAGATAAATCTAAACGTCTTTGTGAAACAAATTCTTTCGCAGTGGGTTTCCCTGATGAGATGCCCAGTTTAACAGCAGATGATACATTACTGCTACCCATGGACGGGGAGGCTGAGAGGGTCTCTGGCAGATGTATTTCTGAGAACTGTCTACAGGGAACCTCTAATAAAATGAACGCTCCTGATTTCTGTGGGTTCCAGTACAGAACTGAAATTCCACGTGCTGCAGTGTTTTCTAAAAACAAAGCAAAGCCCCACTGAATTACTTGGATTATTCACAGCATTTCCTAGAAATCTGGCTGCAAAATACAATACTGGAATTAATTCAAAAGTGCCTGGGTGTTTTTTTGTAGCAGATCAGTTCTTTCAGTTCTGTTATGAATTATTACTGAAGTGGCAGGGGAAAGTTTATATTTCCATCTGGCTCTTCATGACAAAAGACGGACTCAAAATAGGATTGGAAACATGCAATTGAAGTTATGGCTGGCTGGTTGTGGAGGGATCTATTACCTCGAGGATGTGCATCTTGTCTCGGTGACTCACCTGCTAGATGCTTTCTACCTTCTCTTTAACCAGATGAAATTGTGGTTTAATTTGTGGCCTTGAAGCACTCAAAGCTTAGGGAACAGGTTGACATTTTTATAGCAGGTGGCCATTACTGTGTGAAGCTATATCTGATGGGCTCCCAATAGCTTCTCTAGAGCCAAGAAGCATCACCAACACATCCTCAGCTGTTCTGCTTCTCACAAACTACCTGTGGAGGGGCTGGAGTTGGAAGATGCTTTCTAAATCTCACCTAAATGACCCAGAAAAGCCATTTGTATACCTGTGCCAATGAATAACGTTCCTCTTAATAAAAGAGGTTGTCTAACACAAGCATGGGAGGTAACATCTAGATGCATCTTGCCAATTTATTGTCAGCAAGCCTTGAGCAGTCCAGCAACACAGCCTGTGGACAACCCCTAACCCCCAGCAGCCTTCTCCTGAGCTGGCATAAACTTTCTCTGTGGCTGCCTGCCACAGGGTAGGTAAGTCTCCCTAGGATGAAAATAGTGAGACTTGCCAGGGAACATCTCAACTGTGAACCAAAGGAAAAAGCTTAAAATTCTAGCGAGCATCCAGCTGTATACAGAGATGCTTTGTTTAATCAATGTGGCTTAAATTTTTAATTTTGGAGACAGCCTTGCAAAAAAAAAGTGATGGGATAGCAGCTTTTGGAGAATGTTGCTCTGTGGCTGCAGCACTAATTTGTCTTGTCGATGGCATGGAGTAATTTGTTAGGAAGGAGGAAGTCTTTCATGATTTGCTTTTCAGGTTCTTATGAGTTACCAAAAAAAACTGAAAACCAACTTTGAAGTTTTGCCTAGATTTTACATTTTCATGCTGAGGTTAATGTTTACCTAAAAGCTGCTCTCCTACAGCTGTAGTTGTTCTTGCCTCAAATGAGTTTTTGATAAGTAATTATTCTGAAATCTGCCTGTGATGTGTGACCAGAAGCTTGCCTTGGTTAGCATGTGTGCACAGGATGCTACATAAATTCCTGTTCTGGAGTTCTGTGCAGCCTAGAGAACTGGTAATGCTTGTGCAAAGTGCTTCTAACCCTCTCTTGCATCCCTTGATAGCTTTGTCCCTGCCAACGTTAACCAACTGTAAGGTCTGCTCTTTGGAGGCAATAGGAGTCCTCATTTTTGTGCATTGTGTAAAGGTCAATATGGAGGTGGAGGCTCTGTTATTAATTGTTTACTTTTGAACTCAACACAGGGAATTTAGGTGTTTTCTGAGAGGTGTAATGAATCCACAAGCCTGCAGTGCTCAGGGAAAAAAGCAAGCCCTCTAACTTTCAGCTCAGGCTGATCACCTTAAGCTAATTAAAACCTCATGCCTTTCTTGAAAACTAGTGTCTACTGTTAAGTTGAAAATCCGAAGGATTGGACAAAACAGATGGAGCTCACTGTTAAACTCAGTCTGAGACCTTTAACACGGCATTATGGCTGAGCACTGGGATGCTTGAAGAACCAGACCTGATTTTTAGGGTAATGTCTGTATCTAAGTTGATATCCCCTTATTTTAAAAGCTGTGGAATGTATTGTGGAATGTATATTACTGCTCCTGTTCATCCTTCTATAATTAATCTGCATTTCCTTGGAGAAAGTCAGGGCACATAGCTCTTGGGCTTCTCTGAAACAAGAACTTGCAAACTCCTGTGCTTGATCAAATCCAACTGCAGCAGAGCTGGCCATTTGGCTTATGTGAAGCTTATGGTTTGAAACAGTACGGGTGAGGCCTGCTGTTGGATTTCAAACAAAAGCGTCTAAAGTAGTGGAGTTTGAAGGCAAGTCTTTGCTTTTCCAGGGCAAAATGAGCGAGGCTGGATCTGACAGGAGCACAGTGCATGCTGCTACTCCGGCACTCTGGTGGGGTGACCAGTGCTGCTTTACAAAAAGGACTGTCCTGTGACTTGCTACTTTCTGTACCTAGAAATTAAATCATGAAGTTAAATCTTAGTTTTCTTAAATGAATTTAATGTGACTAGCTCATCTTGTTGAACTGCCAATTGTGTGAACCCAAAAGAACCCTTTTAATGCAACTTTCTGGCTTTTTGAAGAGATTTCAAGGGCAGGGACAACCACCACTTCAGAAGAAGGACAGATGGTATCTCAGTATTCTGGAAGCTGGGGATTTATTTGGGTGAAGGAATTGACATTGCTGTGCAAACAAGGGCTTGTCTGCTTTTCTAGGCTTGTAGTTTAGGCTACCTTGGAAATTGAGGACAAAATCAGTCCTTTCAGAAAAAACTGCTCTGAGTGTTTCTAGTCTTAAGGTTCACATATGGCACACTCAGAAATAAAACCTGCAATTTTTGCAGAGATTTGGCAGAAGTTGGCAACTCTTGATAAGCTTTGATCTTAGCCAGATTAGTAGAGTAAAATAGGAAATCTGTGGATGTGTATCTTGTTTTCATCTATGCAAAGGCTGTCTAAACAGTAGCAGCAATCTATACTGAAACAAAAAAATTCCTCCTGTGTAGTGTACACACGCCTAGACTGTGCGATATTTGGGTAACAGTAAAGCAAATATTCCCAATTTTCCCCCTAAAAAGCCCTTCCTTAGCACAGTAAGGCAGGTGAAGCATCTAAACTGAGTCTGCAGTGAAGTGTGGATAGGTGCATTTGTACTCATAACATCCTGGATAGTGTGCGTGCTTGCAGATGTTGATTTAAAATAACACGATTGGCTTTGTGTCTCCTCTGAGGCATGCCGAAAGGTTATGGTGGGGCTGTGTCTGGCATGGGTCTCGTAACCTGGCATGTGGGATGATGTCATGAGGAACATAGCTGCTTTTTTCCCAGGAGAATTTCTTAAGACTTTCAGCTTCCTTGGAGAAGTCTGCAGCCCTTGGGCTGTGAGCGCTGCTCCCACGGAGTGATTAAGCTTTTCTAGGGAATGTGCATGGGGTTGGAGTTGTACTTCCTGATAACTATTCCTCCACCAATTTTTTTTTTATTGCTGCAGCTGCCAGGTGCTGCTAAGACAGTGGTGGGAGAGGTAATGCCACCTCCACTTGCTGCAGCTCAATTCAGGGCTCTTCCAGTTCAGAGCCCAGGGCTCTTAAAGGCCAGATCAAAAGCAAAATAGCTGCAGGGTTAAGCACTTCGTGTCGTGAGAGGGTTGATAGAAGCAGAGCTGGGGTACTTCTTGTGACTTTCCATTTCTGTCCCCTATGTACTGTAGGGCTGAGGGAAATCGTCCTGTGACCACAAAGGTGCACTTCAAGGTAAAGGAGGGCTGTGGTGATCTTCTCATCCAGCCTTAACTTGGTTCCTAACTCTAGCCTCAGGCTCTACAAAATTTCTGTAGTGCTTTTAGACCCTGTTTCAGGCTGGAGTAGCCTTTCTTGTGCTCAGGGGTCTGACTCACCCTGTCATGTAACTCCTGGCACTTCAGCAAGTGCTGCCTTCCTATGAAGATAGCAATCTGCAGGGATAGAGATGGGGTGTCAAGGTGCTGCTTTGGTGGTCTTTAACTCTTCCCCAGCCAATTTGAGGCACAAAAGGTGTTTAACCACATTGCCCAAGCAACTACTGCTAGCACAAGCCACAAAGCACCACAGATCTTCCATATGGAAACATGATCAATATTTTCACAGATTATGCAATGGCCGTGTCAGATCCTGCTCCAAACTTCTGCAAAACACTGCTGAAGCTTTCAGAGAAAAAGAACAGCTTCTGCTGTTGCTTGTGGCATCTGCCACCCCTCAAGAAGCAGGGGTGGCACTTGGCAGTCCTCAGGGCGATGGGGGGGAAAGCAGCTGCCAGGGCTGGAGGCAGCTCTCCAGCTGTGTCCACAGGGAAGGTGCATCTGCCATGCACGCTGCTCATCTTCTTACCTTGAGGTGACCCTGTGCTTGACAGGTATAAGTTGCTTGCATTTTAAAATACCTGGCAGGCTTAAGCAGATGGATTCAAAACAGCCTGGGATGAAACCTTGAGGTGGTTTAGTGATAAAGCAGACACCTGCCTGGGAGTGCAGTTCCTGTACAGCCCAGGTTCAGGATTATTTGCAAGCAGTGTGTTTTGTCCGTCCCTTGCCCAAGGGACGCGAGACTCGGCTGCCTTTTGTTTTGCTCTTTCCTCCCCTAAGGAGGGAGGAACTGAGGATGCTTCCCTTGCCAGAGTCCTCACTGACCTCTGCCCAGCCCTGTGATCTTACTCCACCCTTGCCCTTCTTCCAGCTCCTGCACAGTTTCTCTCCAATCTACAGCCCTCTCTGCTTTCAGGGCTTACCACTACTGCTCTCTTATCCAGCCAGTTTCAGTGGGGTTGGGAAACAAATGCAGAAGTTCTTATGCTCTTACCTTATCCGTGTCTTAATTTGTGTCGAGATGGCTTGGTGAGAAAACTCAACGTTATTCTTTTTACTGTGTGTTCAAACAACCCTGTGTGCCTCCTGCCTGACCCACTCCCCAGGAAAGATGAGGTGCAGACCTGTTGTGACATCTTCTCTGAGATTGCCATTCTGGATATAGCTGAAATGGAAAAACCAAAATAATGGATTTTGGCCCACCTGTGGCTGTTCTTGCTTTGCAGGGCTGCCTAAGGTTTCTTTGCATCAGGGGTATGTCAACACCGGTGGGTGTTCAGCATGGGTGAGGAGAGGTTATGCTGTCCACCGAGTGTTTTGGAGGAGTCAAGCCCCAGGTTTTGTATGTTGCCTGGGGCTGAGATGCTTGCACAGGAGTTCGTAGTGTTGGCAGGTAACCTGCCTAGCCCTTGTATGTCCCTCCAGGGCACAGATTGCCCCTCAGTCCTGGTATGTCTGCCAACCCTGGCACGTTTAAGTGTCTCCTGTGCTCTCCTTGTCCCTCTTCTTTCTGGCTGTTTTGGGCAAGTTTCTATCATGCGGGGATGGAAACAGCTGCCTGAGCTTCAGCAGCAGCAGAGGACAGCACCCTTGGTGCGTATTGTTGGCTGTTTGACAGGCTGGATGGGGACAGAAGGAACTTAAATGCTTTTGGAAGCCTCGAGAGCTGTTCAGATGGACCGGTTTGTGCTTTCTACTGCTGAGCAGGCAGATGGAGGCAGAGGTGGAGAAGGATAATTAAATTGATTTTTTTGATAGGTTCCTAACATGTCAGAAAAGTGGCTTAAAAGTCACGTGAAAGTTTGAGCCCCTTTGAGCCCTCCTTGGGAGATGCGGAGCGGTCAGGACGAGCCCGTGTTGGTGCAGTGCTCGCGGCAGGAAGCGCTGCAGCCCCTGTCCTGCCTCACGGTTCCTGTTTGTGGCTTCCCCCCTCACAGCTTGTTTTTTGCAGTGGTGAGCTGTTGGCTCGAGATCCCTCAGACTGCGTGCACTGCTTTCAGCTGCTTCTCTTGGTGCTGCTGCATCTACATTTGCTCACATGAAGCTTTAAAAAAGCCATCAATATTTTAGAGCTTCTATTCAGGCTCCTGCCTTGAAGCTCACCCTTTTCATTCTGCTATAGTGCCTAAAGCAAGCTAATGAAATATATCCCTCCTGCTTCAAGCTTCAAATTAGGCATAAAAGACTTGTCAGAAGATGGGTAGGAGCTGCTGAATAATCCTGGTAATGTAAAAAATTGACATTCTATAATGTCCCTAATTCTTCTAATTATACATGATACATGAGCACACCACAAGAGTTTTCCAGCTGCTTCATAATAAAACATTGCAGTGAACCAGCTTGCTGTTGAATGTGGCTAGGTTAAACTCTAATTAGAAACGTTGCGAAAGGGTAAGGAGTTGTCTGCTGTAATTAAGAAACTTGTCTCTCTCTCGGTGCTGCCACCTCCTGTGACCTACTGCTTGTCTCTGTGGGGAGCGACAAGTCTGTCTGTCCATCTGCATTGGGTGTCTCCTTGGAAACCATCTTTTTTTTTCCCCTGTCTGTTTTAAATTGCTAAAATGCAAGCACAGCAACCACCCTGCCAGTGGGTGAGCACAGGGTTTGGCTGGGGAGGGCTGTGGCACTGCTTTTGCTTCAGGGTCACTGATAATTAGGAACACTTGGGACCCCAGTCTGTTTTCATACTGGTTTTTGATCTGAGTGAGGTGGTGCTTAATTGATTTGGAGCTGATTTACTGCCTGCAGGGCCTTTAATTTCCACAAACAACAACAAAAAAAACCTGCTTGGTGGTGCACCTGGAGGTTTGTTGTGTGCCTGCCCCACCAGCAGGGTCATGTCCAACCTGCCTGAAACTGCTGGCTCCAGGCACAGGGTGCTGAGGAGGTTCGGTTGGTGGCATTCAGCCCCTGGTGACACCGCTGGTGCCAGGGCTGCCACTCGCCCTGACCCCACACCCATGTTTACATGCCAAGCTGGACTGTGGAGCGGCCATTTTGAACACTGGCCTCAGCATCACCAACAGACCCTTGTGGGAGCCGATTCTCGCTTCCCTGTGGCAGTTGCCAGTTGGAGGCTCAAAGAAGGCCCTCGTGAGGCTCTGTTGCCACCACAGCTGCCTGGCTCCGGCCCTTAGTGGCAATGATCAGTGCGTATGTGTGCCCCAACGGCTCTGGCACAGCACACAGCATGGCTAACTGCATGTCCTTCTTGTTGGCAGGGTACCTCAAGTGCGACACGGATGATGGCTGCGAGGCCAAGGAGGAGGCAGGGGGAGAGGAGCTCTTTGATGCTGTGAACTCCTCCATCGTTTCGGGGGACAGCATCAGGTTCTTCGTCAACGTCAACCTGGAGGTGCCGCCTAATGCCACTGGTGAGTGTCACTCTGTTGTCAGAGCTTGGGAGGACAAAAGCAGGGGTGAAATGGCTTGCCCTGCTTTCCCTTCCTTCCAGGCTGTGCCATGAGCATGTTAGTTTTCAGCTTGGAGATTTTTTTTGGAGAGATGTTTGGAAAACCCAATAACAATTGGGTGCTGCTTTTCAGCCATCTGTATGAAGTGTCCTGATTCCTTTTTCCCTCCAAACAAAAAAAAAAAAAAAAAGGACCCCACAGTGAATGCTTTATCCGATGAAGTCACCCGGGCTGTATAGCACAAGGTTGTAAAGTGTTGTGTTGGGTGACTTTGCACCCACCCTTGCAAAATTAAGACTTTGGGTTTTTTGTTCTTTTTTAAAAAAAAAAAAGTCTGAGAGCCTAGGACAAATCCAGCGGCACTCTGTTCTGCATTTGGGGCCTGAGGACTTGCCATTGCTTTTGGTGCTGCAGGCTGATCACTGGAGGAGAGATCTCCTAATGAGAAATCTCTCTTGTGAGAGATCAGTTGGGGGTTTTTGGGTGCATGTACTGTCTCCAGGTAACTTTCATGTGGCTCTGGGACTTCCTAAGATGCAGGGGTTTTGAAGTTTTTTTGATGTTTTACGTTGATCCAAAATGCTGGAGGTGAGTCAGAGCCATGGTTTGTATAGGTCAGTTGCTGTTCTCTAGCAGTTGCTGGTGGTAAAATGTGTGTGGAGGGACTTTTGGTGTCACATATGTGCCTCTTGAGTTTAACTGTACTGTCTGGAATCAGTTCCCACACCAGTTGCACTGAGGTAGGCTGGAAATAAAGGGGAAAAACCAGTGTGTTAGTCCTCTGATAGAGGTCAGGTCTCTGCAGAGTACAACCAACGATTCACCTGGTGCAAGTGTAGCTTTACATCAGCAAATGCAGTCAATGTTCCTGTCCTCCTTGCTGTGTTGAGTAGGGTGAGCATCCGCATGTAGGACTGCAACCCTGGATTGTTTTGGTGTGATAAGTTTGTTCCTAATAGTCTAGTCCCTGTTCCTGACTCCTAGAGGAGCAGCAAGCCATAAGACGACATGGTGTTGGTGAAACCTGGTTGTCTTTTGGTCCTAGCTTGTTGAAAAATTGGCCCTCTGATCGATAGGGAAGCGCAAACAAAGCAAGTGCATGGGCAACCAGTGTTGTGGGCAGATGAAGAATAATTTAAATACAACATAAGGGAGTACTGTTGTGTGCCAAGCTCTGGCACTTGGGCCCTGGAGCAGGTAGCTCTATGTTTATAAAGTTCCTAAGGCTGCTTCAGCAATATTCATACCTCCTACAAGGCAGGTTCATGAAGGAGGAGGGCCTGTAGGACAGCTGTGTTGGTGCAGAGTGAGCAGTGAAATGCACCCATGGGATTTCTACTCTCATTGAGCTGCAGTGTCTGCTTTAAGTGGTGGCTTGACTTGTACAGGCCAAGTAAGTGTTTTGGGAGGGGGAGAGGAGAGCTGCTCAAAAAGCAAGTGGCATAGAGAGCTCCAGAGCTGAGTGCAGGGATTTCAACTAAGCCCAATTCTGCTGGCACCAGTGCTGTGCTGCTCCTCGGGGGAGAAGGCTGAGAATAAAGAAGTGGTTGTGCAGCTGTTTTTCAGGGGGACATGCCTGCCTGAAGCTATGCTCTTTGTACCCCCTGCCAAGCTGACGTCCTTCAGAAATTTTGCCTAACAGTGAGAGCAATGTAGAGGGGGCTTCCAACCAGCCTAGTTAGCACTGAACTGTGAAGGTATCTAAAAGGCTTGCTATCACTAGTTTTTTTTTCTACAGGTTACTTTTGCCCTAGTACACAATTTCAATGCACTCTGCAACACACATGCTAAATGTAAGGGAGAAGGGCTAGCAAACCTGGCTTCTGTGCTATGTGCCTAGGAAAAAGCGGGCTCTGGAACATGGCAGTGACCTGGCTTTAATCCTGGCAGCTGGAGAAAGCCTGGAGTCTGCCTGTACAGGTGCTGACTGTTCTGGAGGTTAAATACAAGGGCTCTGGATTATGCTTGGCATCACAGTTTCCGTTTGTAAGTTTGCTAGAAGTTATTTTTGGATTACAAGCAAGTCCTGATTGATCTATAGCGTGCAGTTACTGGAAATGGTGATGCAGAGTAGACATAGCCCAGCCCTCTGCTTGACTATACTGAAGCCTGCTTTCTGAATCTGAGTGGTGACTTTAAGAATAATATCCAGCAATTTTCAAGCCTGCAATTTTACAAATGCCATCTCAATTGAAAGATTTAGGGGAGACTGTACTCAGCTATGACAAGTCTGGGCTTAATGCCGTGGGGTGCATTGTTCGGGGATAAGGAATGTGAGCGCTGTGGATTCTTCTGTATCTGAGGAAGCTTGTGTCCTCCTGGGCTTTTTTGTGTTTTCCCTTCCATTTGACAAAGGACAAAGACTTCCTTATCTGCCTCAAGCAGTGATGTTTGTGACAGTGGTATTAGTTGTGTCCCTTTTCTTCAGTTGAGATGTTTGGAATGCTTAAGGAAAAATGGACTTCAGATGTGCTGGAGTCCCCTTTCCAAACACAAGGATGGAGGCTTTAAAAACAGGTTTTGGGTAGGGTAGAACCGGAAATGAGAATTTCAAGAAAGATAGGTGTGAAGTGAGATGTTGATGCTGACAAGGAAAAAAAGAGTAAGTGGGACAAGCAGGAAAAATCCAGGTCCTTTGAGTATCAGCAAGGAGATTCATCAGACCCAAAGTGTTTGTTACCTAGGCTGTCAGCTTTCTCAGAGGTGGCTTTGAAGGGTTTTCCAGAGTTGATTTTACACATATCCCTTTGGTCCCTGGCTGTAGAAGAAGCATAACTGACTTCTCAGGTGGTTGAAGTTAGCCAAAATGAGCCCTGTAAGCTCTTCTGCTGATGGAAGTAGCCAGAACTTGTGGGATGAGAGATGTCCTCTTCACAGTTTCTTTCCAGAAGTGAGGTTTAACTTTGCCAGTGCTCTTCAAACAGTGGAAAAAGTGAATGTGACTGAAACCAGGAGAGTGGCAATGACAGCCTTCCATCCTTCTCTCATTGTGTCATTTTCTTGCTTTCTTGAAGCTGAGTGAAGCCTTTGAACCCCCAAACCTCTCTGTGCCCACTTGTGTCATGAGCCCCATTGAGGGACCCCAGCCATGGGCCATCTTCTGAAGAAAGTTCTCCAGCACTGTCTGTATTGACTCGGTCCCTAGCATTTGATGCGCTTACTACTTAAAACATCCTTGTTCAATCTCCTGCAGGAGAAACCTAAGGTGACTTGAAAAGAAATACAGCTCTGTAATACCTGTGAGCCTCTGGATGCTGCTTCTGGTCATCAGTTTGATCTCTTGGTGAAGTGTGGTGTCCAGATTCTCGCTTGTTGTCACCTTTTCTGGCAAGCTGCTGCAAGGTTCCCACCTACCTTAGCACAGGGCTAACAAAAATCCCAAAATCTCCCTTGGGGAGGGGATGAGTTGGTACCACAGGGGCTGGGTGCTGGCAGGCAACGTAAGTTGAATTACAGACACGGTGACAGCTCTGCCATCATCCTGTCGAGCTGTTAATCTCTGCGTGATGGATGTACAGCTTGCTACAAGCATAGTTGGATGCACTTTGTTGTAATACTGTTTTTAAAAAAGAGCTCTACGTGGGATTAAGCATTGAGCCAACAAAACATAGCACGGCCCATAAAACTCTGACAATTAACCATTGTCATAAAATGCTGGGCTGTGTGCACACGTGTGTGTTAGGCAGGAAAGCCTGAAGAAATCTAGGTGGTAAGGTATGGGCTCATTTTTTATTAATACTGTTAATTTTAATAATTAATACTGTTGCATTGAATATTGAGCCCTGACCAGTGCAGATTCATAGGCACTAAAATGTTTCTCTATCTTGACGCTTGGGTCCTTTCTCCTGGGTGTTTTATTGCTTCCTTGCGGAAGCTGATGAAAAGCTTTTCTATTCTCTTCTGCCTCTGAGCTTTCCAGCTTAGGGTTTGGTGATGAGACGTCTGTTTTCAGCAAATGCTGGTAGCTCCACCAGGAAGGTGGGTCTCATCTGAAGCTGGATGCTTTTGGATTTGGGATCTGTGTTTTTTGGGGAAGGTCAAGATCTTTTCAAGATCTTTTTACAAGAGATTACTGCTACCTCAGCACATATCTTAAACATGTACAAATAAAACGTTAGGTTTGTACCCCATTGTGTGTACTTTTCCAGGAGCTGGTGCTGCAGTCCTGCCCTCAACAAAGTACCTCTTCCCTCACATCCCTGCCCCAGGTCAGACGGAATCCCCACTGCAGGAGCAGAGGGATATTTCTTCTGCTGCAGGTGGAAAATCAATCAAGCTTGGTGCTCTAGTCCCTGGGAATTCATACCAGAGGATGGGGGCAACAGTGAGTTAGTGTGCAGGCTGGGGGAACCTCTCCAGACCTGTGCTACAAGCCCTGCATATTTCATAACTACCAGGCTAGCCGTGTACTGTCTTGCAGGCTCCCTCGCCTGGCTCTAAAGCTGCTTTCCTATTCTCACCTACCTAGAGGTGTGTTAAGCCTTCTGTATTAGTGCTATCTGGATGTGAATTTCATTTTTTTTGGGGGGGCGGGCGGGAGCTTGGGCTGCATCTGTTCCATCCTGTTGCAGAAACAGCAGACTAAGGGGTAGCTTCATCCGCAGCACCCTTGGAAATAAATCCCAGCAAACGAATACAGAAATGTGGTTTAGGTGTAGCCTGAAAGTTGGCAGAAAAGCAGTGTGAGCCTGATGAGCTGCAGTGGGCCCACAAAGTGTGTGGGGAGGCTGCTTTGCAGGCAGCCGTGGTACCCCCTGATCTGCTTGGCAGCTCCCTGAAGCCAACCAGGTGAATATTTTCACGCTTCGGACCTTATTCTTGCAGCTTAGAGTTCTCAAACAGCTTGGAGTTCGCTTTCTCTTCCTCCCCCAGGCTGCAGTGGTGGCTTGCATGGTTTTTCCAGGGTGCGGTTTCCCAGGATTTGCAGAGCTGTCATTGCTGAACTTTTTGCAGTATGCGTTGCTACTTGCAGCTGATGCTTGTCCTGGTGGCTCTAGCTGCAGGAGGGGGTGCCCGGAGCAAGTGTTTTGGGGTGGGGAGAAGACAAAATCCCGCTGGCAGCAAGAAACCAATCCGCAGCCAGGCTAGGGCTTTGTCAGAGAGGGAGGGGGGAAGTAGGGGAACATGGTTTACGCTTCACGAGAAATTAAAGCCTGTTCCACCCCTCCGGACAATTGATCCTTCCTAGATATGGAGAATCAACAGTTTCCTGTAATCCGCTCCAGCAGCACGCACGTGCACGCCCGCCACCGCTGCAGCAAAACACGGCGCTTCAGCTCCTGGCCCCTGCTGAGATGGCTTTTTTTTTAAGGGGACGAGGAGAAAAGCTAGATGCTGGCGCCAAGGATATTCCAGGGAGAGTAGTGTCCAGAGACAAGTGGTCTGGGCCTGAATGGGTATCATTCTGCACACAATAGTCACATTTCCTCACATTAATACCAAGGTCCTTTTTATGTCTCACGGCACAATGCTGACCCACGCGTTCCATCTGATAACTCTGGTTTTAGCAGTTTGATGTCAGCCTGGGATGTTGGGCTCCCGAAGCTTCCTATACCCTAATGGAAAGTGGATGCACCGATTGTGCTGGGGGGGGGCAGCCGGCCTCCCTCCGAATTTCCTGGCTGTGGTGGTTTCAAAGCGGTGCTTACGGAGCCGAGGGAGGCGGGGGGGTTGTAGTGCCGACGGTTCTGCACGAAGGCAGCGTTCGTCCTTCTGGGTGCTTTACCTTGTGCTTGTCCTTTCCCCCATCCCTTTCCCTGCTTCTAATTTAATAACAAAACCTATTGCAGATCTATTTTTTTTTTTGAAAATTCACTTTTGTGTCTGGGTTAAGGGGTGTGACGAGTGACACTGCTCAGCTCCTATCCTTGGCTCTGTGCGAAAGCTGTGGTCTGTCTCTCCAATCCCACTGCAATGGTAAGAAAGCACTGTGAGGCACCTTCACCTGCCCAGCTTGCAACGCCTGTGCTGAGCGTTATTCAGGTGAGGTTTTCCTCTGTGCCCTACCAGCCTGCTCTGAACACCAGCAGCTATTGCCTACTCCTCCTGCTTTTAACCCGGGTGTCGATTTAAGGATGAACCCAGCTGGTTTTAGGCTTTCTGCTGCACCTCAGCCCACTGCCCTGTCGTGGGAATGTGGGGTAGTTGGGGCATAATTGACTTAACTAACAATTATAGCTAACCAAAATTAGTCAAGCCTGTTGGGAATGAGTCCAGACTCAGCACAGCCATGGCAGGACAGCAAAGCAAAGCCCCCCCCTTGAGATCCTGCTTGTGCAATACCTCGGTGCCAGAAAAGAGCTGGTAGTACCTCTGTAGCTTCTTTCTGAGCTCTTCTTGTGCTATGGTGTTGATGGGCTTGAATTTTCTTAGGCAAGAAATTCAAAGACCAAAACAGCTTTTGTTGCTTGCAATGTCCTTCAGTGCCAAGTGATTGAGGCTTAAACTTGCTCAGGGCCCTGGAGAAATCACCCCTGCCTAGACAAAATAGCTGTTTTAGAATAAATACTTCCACTTAGGTCAGACCCTTGTTTGTTGAGGGAAATCATGAAAATGCTAATGTCGCATTCTGCTCTGATTTATTAGTCTATTTACTGTGCAGGCATGCTGGGGAGTGCACGTAGATCTAAAGCTATGTGCGCTGACACCTGTGCAGCCAAAAAATTCCTGCTCTCCAATTTGCACTCCTATTTATAGGAGAGATGCTGTCAGTATCCAGAGCTGCTTTGGTCCAAAGGCTTTTGGCCTTCTCGGGTGTTAAGGGCAGCACTGGGGACCTGCACAAGGAAGGGGCGGTGGAAAGGCAATATTAAGTGAAAGGATCTAAAGTAGAAGGTGAAAAGCCTTGAGTTTTGCTGTGTGACTTCCATGGGTTTGTTTCTGTGTTTTCAGGGCTGCCTTTGCATAGAAAATCTTATCCAAAGAGGGAAATGGGAGGCAAGTAGGAAGCTTCACTGCTAGCAATGCAGAGAAATGAAGTTACATAAAGGGAAACTAGGGTGGAATCGCTTTTAGGTGCAGCAAATGCATTTCTTGCTTCCAAGTATTAAGTTGCCTTGTTCACATCTAGAATCTGGTCGGATCCTGTTCCTCCCCAAGTGATGGGAAAGAAAAAATGGAGGCATGCCATGGTGTCCCTCCAGGGCTCGGAGTGCGCTGACATGAGGCTGCGAGAGCAAGTCTAATGTTGGCAATTCATCACCATTGCTAACATAGATGTTAACTCCCAGGGAGCTGCTTGCAGCATATTTGGTAATGCTCTGTGCTCGCGTGCGCGAGTCCTAGAAGTTTGGGATGCGTGCGTTCCTTGGTGTGGCTTCCAGGGGATGTCAGAGATGCGTTGCTGACTTTTTGGTTGTCCCTTGGGCAGGACCTGGAGCGCAGCCTAACAGATAAGGCTGGCCAGCCCTGGCAGCTCTCCTTTAACTGTGTGGGGACAAAGACAACGAAATGCCCATATCTAGCCTACGTGCTTAAAATAAACTTGTGCAGCCTTCGTCTGTCCAGTGAAGCAGAGCCACAAAAACAAATGGGAATGTTACGTGACCTTGACCTCTTCTTTCTGCTGAAGTATGCTTCATCCTGACACTCAGGTGTGAAATCTGGCTATTATTCCTGGTAATAAGGCACAATTGATGGTTGAGTAGGAACTTCCTTGCTGCTAGAGGCTGAACCTATGGCTTTCTATATCCTTTTCCCTTCCAGTGAAGGGCTGCTCCATGAGATTGCAAGGATCAAAGGTATTGTCTTTGTAGCTCCTCCAAAGATGGAAGGAAACGATGACAGTGCCAGGAGGGAGAGGAGAAGTGACAGCAGGTCTTCTGTAGGGTTTTATCCTGGGTTTGCTTAGCAGGTTCCCCTGCAGTAGGTAAATGCCTGGCTCATAAGCCAGGCAAAAAACACACTTGAGGTGTGTATTTCTATTTTTCATGTTCTGGTGAACTTGCTACTCTTCTTCTGTGATGCTGTTGCGCTCCAACGGGCCGTAAAGGTGACAGCCCAGAACTGGTGATATCCATCAGTCTCCTTTCCCTGGGTTGAGTCTAAGCAGCGTGTCGCTTGGCTGAAACGATGAATGAGGCTCTGAGCCTTCCAAAACATCACCTCTGTACCCAGAATGGCTTTTCTGAGAAGTCTTCAGGCTTCTATTCTTTCAAGACCCCTGTCCAAGGGATGTAATTAGATGTTTTTGCTCGCTTTGATAAAGCAGCGCTCGGTGCTCATCTGAGATGGGAACCCGAGAGCTGTCAGCAGAGAGGATTGATACGCGCTTAAAACTGGTACGAGGAGCCGAGAGATGCGGCGTGATAAAAGGACAACATGAATTTCTGCTGCCTTCGTGCATCCCGAAGGGTGCCGTGAAGGACAGACCGCAGATCTGCGGATATCGGCCTCAACGCGTGTCCGCTATTGTTTGGGGCTGTGGGTGTTCTTGTCTGTCTGGAGCTATTTCATGCGAAAGCTGCAAAAACCAAAACATGTTTTCTCTCAATGAATATTTATGGCCTCCAAATCTTCCAGCATACTTTTGCATGTGTAATTAGGCTGTAAATTGAGTAAGTGAGCACTGGAGAACTACAAATGTAAAAGCCTGGGGAAAATGCTTGATGTTTCTGGTTTAGTTGGGTGCTTGCTTTTTAATAATAAATAGCATTTTCAAGATAAAAACAGCTTATGCTTTCCCAATGTTGTGTCAAAAGCAGTAATAATTGGGACTGTTGCGCCAGCAGACTTGTCTTAAGCGACACTTTTAATCACATGTACAGCATCCAAGTGAACTTTGGAAGAAGTTGGGTGATGTAACCAAAGCCTCTGAACCATCTTTTTTTTTTTTTTAGAGATAAAGGCAACTCTCTCCCTGTTTTCCTCTACTGCAGTCAACTCCGTTCCCAGTTTGAGTCCCAGCATTTTAACCTTTTAAGTGAGAACATGACTTGAATTTCTGGTTGATCAGGGATGGTTTAGGATAAAGGAGCTTTGAGTGTGATAAATCAGTCACTCTTTGGAGTTCTGGTGTTTTCACTGAGTATGCAACTTAATTGTGTTCTCAGTCATCTCTTTTTAGAGGGCAGTAGGGCTGAGCTTGTAGCTGCTTTCGTATTGGGATCAGTCTGTGAAATGGGATTGGAGCAGTTCTTGTTGGCTGGGACTTAATAATCCAGTTATGTGGAGGAAACAATCTCCCCTGAATATCTGCAACTCCGTGTTGCATCTCTGTACTTTTCCACAGCTTGGCCTCTGGAAAGGTTTTTGGTTTTCAGTGGGGTTTTTCCATGCTGTCACCACACTCATTTGAATGAAAACTGTTCTTGCATTTCCTGTGTAATATTGGTAGCAGCACAATCTTGGGTGGCTTTTTTTTTCCAAGTGTGAAGATGAGGGAGAAGAACAAACAGTACCTGCAGTGTTAGGGATGTTGCAGGGAAACTCCCTTGGATGCAAGCAGTACAGAGGGGGGTGCAGCAAAAACATCTGGGTTTTTATTTATGGCTTTTCAGCTCATACCAAAAAAAACTGCTTCGTAGACACTCTAAAAAAATAATGCTGCTTGGAAGTCTGCACCAGGAACTTCTGGGGTACCCCTGTCCGTGTAACTCAACCGCCTAGTGACACTTAATAGCCTCTAAACAGCAGTTTTCTTTCTCAAGAGCTCTGTTGCTTTATGCTTAGATTTATGAAGGCAGAGTGGTGAGTTGACAGGACATTAATGTGCTCATCTTCAAGTCGCTGTGTGTGATCTGTCACAGCCCGCTCCCTTGGAAGTGCCTGGGTGTTATTGTTGACTTTTTAACGAGGACAAGAATGGTTTCCAAGCGAGCGTGACTCATGCAATCTTAGCCTCAATCTATCAAACAACGATGCATGGGATTAAATGATTACCTAAAGTATTTGGAATTAGATTTCATGGAAGGGGGGGAGTGAAGGATAAAAATACATAGGGAATCTGAAAAACAAAAGCTGCAAGGCAAACCCAGGCTGATCAGATAACGATAAAGGATGCTTCTGTACTTGGTTTATGTTTCCTAAATGGGAAATGTTTTAAAAATTGAATCTCTGCTTTTCTCTAGAGAGGGTTCTCTGCCAAGTGTGATACTTCACCTTGTTCTGAGCCTCCCGCTGCCTGTCATATACCTGTAATAGTAACGACCTGTTATAGTAATGCTGTCTACATAACTTTTCTTCTTGTTTTCCAGCTGAAAATGAAAGTGCTGGCTGCGTGTTACTACACACATCAAGGAAGGTAAGCAGGAATTGTGTGATAAATTTAATTTTCATAAACTTATTTTTCATTTATCTACTTATTTATCTACAAAGAGAGAAAAGGATCTTGTGCTCTGTGGGGATGGGAAGGAGGTTTTTACTGGCCTAAACAGGGTTTATTAATGCCTCTTTCCCCAAATTCCTCTGTCTTCATTTAAAACCTAAAGAGCCATATGCTGCTTGTTCTCCAAACAATTTCAGTGTAATTCTGATTGTTTCACTGGTTTTTGTCCCAGACAATTCCTTGACATGTTAATTCATCATTTTCTTGCTGCAGCTGCCTGCAAAGGGATCCAAGTGTACACCATAGAGATTCAAGCTGCTTAGCTGCTCTCTAGCCGAAAGCAGAAACACCCAATAGTCATTGCTGTGATTTGGTTTCCTGTTTATTCCAGCTAATCAGATCTGCCTTCGCGAGGTTCAGCAGGAGTGAATTCCCTGGAAACACACAGTCTTAGGAGGACGATTGGGAAATGTTTAGTTTACGCTTGCGTTTGAGACCGTAACTCGATAAGGATAAGGCGGAAACGCACAAAACCTCGTATAGGCTGGAGCAGCGCAGGCCTCCATCTATGCAAGTACAAAGTTTGCAGGGAGGAAATGAGCTGATATTTAATACCACTTGCAGTCTTTGGGGCTGCGAGGCATGACTCACGGTGCTCACAGTTGTTTCAACTCTCGTCCTACCTGGAGGGACTGCCGATGTGTAAACTCCTAGCATCGCTGAAGCTGGCAAGTCAAATATTGCAGGCTTCGTTGGAGGCTGTGATGTGGGTATTTAAATCTCTGCACTGAAGCCCTAGGGGCTTTTTAGAGAATCCCAGAGACTTCTTTGACTGTTTAGGCCTCTAAGCTGGAAAGTATTTCAGCAGGCTGAATTATTACAGGGAGGAAAATGTGTAAATACTTCTAGCAGAAAAAACTTCCTCTACTGCTCAAGTTTAAAAATACAACATCAAAAAGACTAAATATTGCTTGATAATAAGGCATGGAAGTTAAAAATCAGCTATTCTGTGCTCAGGAACGGAAGTGTCTGTTAATAATTTGTCTTGTCTAATACCACTGCCCAAGTTGCTTTGAGTTCTCGATGCTTGACTGAAAGTAACCTGAGAACTTGGTCACTTAAAGTGCAAGTTCTAAGCCCGAATGCAGGATCTGCTGCTGATAAGAAATAGCTGGAAGCTGTTATCGTGTAAGTGGTTTGTCTTCTGCTCTTTTCTTTTTCAGAGCTGTAGGAGTCCTGCTTTTCTGGCCTATAGTTCATGCTTGAGCATTTTAGCATGCAGTTGAGCAATAAATACCAGAGGGATAGCACGCTTTCTTAAGGCTTGAGAAAACATACTAATTGCCAGTTTTTGCTTCTGTGGATGACAAGTAAAATTGTTGTGCTCCAAGTATTAAGGAAAATGGGTCCTGGGTCACGGGAGAAGTGGCTCCAAGTGCCTGGGAAGCGAGAATTGCTGGAATAAAAGTGATTGGGTCACAAGCTTTATCTATAGATGCTTCCCTTGGGTTGTCCCCACTTCTGGTGGTGGTCCATGGTTCCTGTGCCACTTCTGGAGTTTCTGAAGGGCAATCCATGTCTTGGGTAAGTTTGCCTGGCGTGGTCCTTGGTAGGCATAAGGAGGAGCAGCTGACAGCTCAAACTACTTAATCACCATCCAAGTGTGTTTCTGAGCAAAGTGCTGCCTTGGTGGTGGCAGCGCAGATGGAGCTGTGCTCAGGGTAACATGTATTTTGGGAGCACCTTCTCCTAAGGTTCTTGCAGTGTATCTAAGTGGGACTGGTCTCCAAAGCAGCAGCCAGGCAGGTAACTTCAATTGTGGACCTTCCTGATGAGTGTTGAGAGCTTTGTTTTGCATGGTTTGAATGTGCAGCTTTGTCTTACGGTGGTTTACCAAGAGTCCTGCCTGCCTGATGTCAGGAGAGGCTGTTTCCATGTGATTTCATTGCATGACAGCTTCTCTTCTTGCCATGATGCACTGTATGGCTTTGCTATTAAGGATACTTGATGCTATTAAAATGAGTATTGGGTAGCTGTCTCGTTTCTTGCTCGGCAGTTTCCAGTATCCGCTATCCTGGTGTGACTTGACGATCTAGCTAAAAATATTTGTGAAGGAGTAGTCATTAATTTCTGCTCAAAGCAGTGGGTGTCCTAACTGGAGGAGGTTCTGTTTGAGCTATCTCTGAGGTGTTGCTGTACCAGCAGTCCAACTAATTTGCTCTTGGTTTGTCTCAGCTAGGCAGTGATGCATTTATTTCCTCTCATGGTGGTGTGTTGCCTCGTGGTGTTTTACACATGTATCTTACCCAATGTTATGGGAGTGATAATAAGGACAGTTATTGCCCTTATTTCCTGTGAAGGACCAAGAGAAGGAGGATAAAGAATATAATTTATTGCCAGGAGCTTTTGGTGGAGCTGGAGCTGAACCCTTATGACTAGTACTAAGCAGCTGACAGCTGTCCTGCCACAGCAAGCAAATCACAGAATCACAGAATTTCTAGGTTGGAAGAGACCTCAAGATCATCGAGTCCAACCTCTAACCTAACACTAACAGTCCCCACTAAACCATATCCCTAAGTTCTACATCTAAACGTCTTTTGAAGACTTCCAGGGATGGTGACTCCGCCACCTCCCTGGGCAGCCTGTTCCAATGCCTCACAACCCTTTCAGTAAAGAAGCTCTTCCTAACATCTGACCTAAAACTCCCCTGGCGCAACTTTAGCCCATTCCCCCTCGTCCTGTCACCAGGCACGTGGGAGAACAGGCCAACCCCCACCTCTCTACAGCCTCCTTTAAGGTATCTGTAGAGAGCGATAAGGTCGCCCCTGAGCCTCCTCTTCTCCAGGCTGAATAAGCCCAGCTCCTTCAGCCGCTCCTCGTAGGACTTGTTCTCCAGGCCCCTCACCAGCTTCGTCGCCCTTCTTTGGACCCGCTCAAGCACCTCGATGTCCTTCTTGTAGCGAGGGGCCCAAAACTGAACACAGTACTCGAGGTGCGGCCTCACCAGAGCTGAGTACAGGGGGACGATCACCTCCCTAGCCCTGCTGGTCACACTATTTCTGATACAAGCCAGGAAATGGTGCTGTCTCGTGCAGATCGCTGGAGAATCAGTGTTGATTGAGATGATGCGGGCAGATAACAGCCCTCTGAATGCCTCCGATTCATTTCTGCTCTCCATCAGCTGACTTTTTGCTTCCAGAGTTCTGCTTCTGGTGTTGTCATTGGGCATGATGACATGAAGCCCCTTTTGTGTGCTTGAAAGCTCCTTGATGCTGTGGCACTCCTGTTGCTCCTGACCTTCCCAATACTGCCTTTGCTACCTCCTCTGCCATCCACCTCAAGTCCTCTCTAGGTTGTTTAGTCCCTTTGCTGTTTGAACCCTAGGTTGGACTCTGCATGCCAGGTGAGCTGAAAGAAGTTACCTCTGAGAAACAGTGGCTGGTCACCTGGTGATCCCATGAACATTAACAGGTGGTGATAGGTGTTTTAACCTGCTCTCATACAGGGATAATCTAAGGCTGATTGGCCACTTGCAGTTACACACCTCTTCTAGGTGGGGTGATAATATAGCTGTGTCACCCTCTCCTCTCCTAAAAGCAGATGGCATTAAAGCCTTGGGATGGTGGTAAAATCCCTCGGAGAACCCTCAGTCCCAGTCCTCCAAGGCTCGGTGAGAAGTGATTGATGCAAAGTAAAACAGTGTTAATTGCAATGGATGTGTACTGACAACTTGATAGTTGCTGTGATAATTACAGTAATTAGTGAGACGTTAGCGTTTTTCCCTGTGTCTAGGCTATAAATGGAAAAGGTAGAAAGGGTATGTGTGAGAGGAGGGGATCTGTGACTCAGGCTGTGGGGTGGACCCATACCATGGGGAAATGTGCCAAGGTCCTGCTCGCAGAGGCAACTTGGTGGCAGGTTCGTGAAAGCAATCCAGAGCGTGCTTTTCACTGAGCTTAATCAGAGCTGAAGGCTTAAATGCATCTCTAAAACCTTGCCCTTGACCTCGTGAATTCAAGCTTGGCAGGCCTCCTGTGGGATGGAAGATCGGTGTAACAGTGTGATTCCTGGATTCCCACTTCCCACTTGCTTGGTCTTCAAGCTGTTGAAGGACAGGACTGTCAGCCGCTCTTGACTCACTACTGTGAGTGTTAACTGCGTGCACGGATTTCTAAGAATTGTGAGATGGGAACGACGCATCTGTAGCTTGATAATTCGATTAACAAATGTCATAGCTGACAAATGAAGAACAGGTTTGAGGTTCTGCAATACAGCATGGCTGTTCCTTCCATCTCAAGGCCCGTGAGTCTGACTGCGGCAGCGGAGAGTTGAGACAGTACCAGCCTTTGTCTGCCATCTGTTTTTCCTCCTGTCACACATTGATTCAAAGCTAAATGTTATGCAGAGAGGAAGAAGACTTCCTTGGGTGCAGGAACAATAGGAATTTAAGTGTAAAGGCTGGATGGGATTCTATCTCCCCATCGAGCTCCTGAATTAGGAGGACAGAGATGGCTCTTGGAGAAGAGCTGGTTTAGAAGCACTGAGATGCACGCTGACAATTCTTCATGCTTCTGAGCTGAGAGTTCATTTCTTCCTAGTACCTTTGCCCATGTTGTTACAAACATCTTGAATTGTTTAGACCAAAAGAGGCTTTTAAATGCTCCTTAGGCGTTTATGCTTTTAGGCTTACTTCTGTGCTTTATCCTTGGCAATGAAATTGATTTATTTTTTCAGTACTGCTTTCAACATCAGGGTGTAAAACTGTGCCTAGGCATTCACCCATGGTTGCTAAATTAGCATAAGCCTTGAAATTGCAGGCCTTCAATGTATTAATAACATAAAACAACTTCTCTTCTACAGTGTGATTTGGAAAGAGTGATTCCAGAATCACTGGTTTCATGGCAGTAACGTAAAACTGTCTTGCGAACTACGCAGTTCCTAGTCCTTTTAGGTATTATCTACAACTGTCTTAACATTCCGACCTCTTCTTAACACAGTACCTGAAGTTAAAGAATTTCGAGGAGGAAGTCAGAGCCCACAGAGACCTGGATGGGTTCTTGGCCAGAGCCAGCATCATCCTTGATGAAACAGCCACCTCCTTGGACGATGTTCTTAGAGAGATGCTGAAACATTTTGCCGAAGATCCTGAGAACACAGAGCCAAGCTGCAACTTTGAAAAAATCATGAGCACTTTATTCACAGATTCAGGGACCCCGCGAGAAGGGAATGGTAATTAATTCTTTGTTTGCAATTACTGTTATTTGTCATCCTTTTTTATTGGGGGGTGTGTTGAATACTCACTACTGCATGATCCCCAGGTTTGCATGGTGCATGTGACACTAGGGTTTAATTTTTTTGTGACCTAGACTGAAGGGACTTGTGTCTCCAAGGTTTTGTTTTGGTGGAGTCCTGTCCCTATTTCATTAAGATGAGATGTACTGGTGTTTTTTGGGGGGAGGAGTCTCCAGCACTGGAGTATCTTGTCTGGACCCATCAGGTGTGATTGTCCGTAAAGTGTCAGATCTGGTTTTGCAAAGAGATGCTTACCAGTGTCCCTTCAGAAGTGGCTCCTTTGCCTTGTGATTCTCCATCTGAATTCACACAGGCTGGGAGAGTTTGACTGCTTTGAATGAGTAATTGGTTGGGGAAGGCTGAGCCTGTGTGTTGCTCCCGGCCCACTGGAAGGGGCGATAGGCTCCTAGTTTTACTCCAGAAATTCAAAACTGGGGTAGCCCCAGCCAACTTTAGCTTACTTGTCACTATAAGCTACCACTGAATGTCATAGCATAGTCTGAAACACTGCCTTTTAGCCCAAGATGTGAAGAAGCTTAACTAAGCGTTGTTTCTCTGTAGGCACCCATGACGTTTCAGAGCCAACAGGAATGAATATACAAACATGTACATCGCATCTCAAATGTAACTGTCACAGCCTGAGTGAATTTGTTTAACAGATATGTCAAGTCCTGAGCATGTAGTAAGCATGTTCATGCTTTGGTTACTTCTTGCTGCCTGTCTTAGAGCTTTGCATTTATAATCTCTTTAATTTAGGCTTTCTGCCAATAAAGAAAAATTAAGCAGTGCCATAAAATGATCAGAGAGAACAGTAATTACAAAGAGGGGAGAGAGGGCAGGGGAGTTGGAAGATGAAGTCTCTTCTAGTCCTGTGTGTGTTGAATAATGCTAATCTAATGACCTAATATTGCAGTAGGCTGCTGTCAGGGGGAGAAAGCAGCTGCCTTCTCAAACTGAATAGATTAGGGACAGAATTCAAAAGCATCAGGTCAAATGCTTCCCATTTCTCCTATTGTCACCCCCAACCCCTGCATCAGGCCGGTATGCGGTTAAATAAGTGTGCTTGGTATTAGCATTTAGCTTTGATTTGAAAGGAAATGTAATTTGCAGTGGCAAAACAAATGCGGACAAACCTGTAATGTTTCTATTTTTCTTCTCCTAGTTCACCTCTTATCAGATACAATTCAAGGGGTGACAGCAACAGTCACGGGGGTGCAGTATCAGCAGTCCTGGCTCTGTATCATGTAAGTACCGGGGTTATAAATTATAACAGTACACAAATTGCTTGAAACTTGCAGCTCTTTTTGCTGTAGGAAGGAACAGCAGTTCCAAACATGCCCTTGTAAATTTGGGTTGGTGATGCTTTGACCATCTGTCCTGGCCTGTGGGTTCTCTGAGCGTTGTGCTGCTCTTCTTTGCAGATGGGCAAGCGGTAGCCCGGGTAGAGAGGGCCACGGTCTCTGCAAGGCATTAAGTTGCTGGATACTGTCTAAATCTGGGGTTAACAAACTAAGAATGTTGAAAAACTCTAAGCCAAGGAATGCTAATTACCAAAAATGTTAATTAGGAACTCCTGAAAAGGACAAGTGAATTTGATTGTGGACTACTTTGGCAAAGCCTGAAACCTTATACTCAAAGACTTCTTAGACCCTGTGAAAACATCTAAACTTTGCAACTGAAATTGAAGTCAGAAATTCACACTATTCAGACAGTGATTGTTGTCTGGCAATTAATTCAGACACTGTCAGTGCTGTTAAATGTTGGATTAGTAAGGACTCTGTCACCTGGGATTTATGAGGCATGGTGGCTTCACCCCAGCTTCCAGTTGACTAGAACTGGATTGCTGGGTTTTGAAATCGCTGTCCCAGAGTCAAGCATGCTGGGTGAGCCAAACTGTCCCAATCACAGAAAAAAAGCCAAAGCCTGAGTCACTGAGCCAACCAAAACAATGCAACTTCTTTCTGTCACTGTATGCAGATGTAATCTCCAAGTCAAGTTGTCAAGAAATATCCCAGTAATTTCTCTGGGAATTAACCTATGTTGGGTAGGTGCCTAAAGGCTCTGAGTAAATGCACATATTGTAGCAAAATTCACAACTGGTTTGCTAGAAAAACTGTCATAATAGCTTTCCTTCTCCTAGCTGTGCTTTTCCTATCCTCTGCTTATGGCTGGGAAAAAAAAAGCAGATTATTCTGCCTTGAAAATAGATTGTTATAAACTTATTTCTAATATCTTATGAAAGGAAAGGATGTGCTTTCTATGTGAAAGGGTAACAATTGCATGTCAGGTTGCTGTTCTATGAAAGAAGTGAACCAGATAATGAAGTGCTACTGTCAGCCTCTACTCTTTTGCCTGGGATGTACAGAGCAGCTTGTACGAATGAGAAAATGAGTTCCTACAGCGAAATGGTCTTTCTGTGCCAATCAACCTGGAAGGCTTCTGAGTTTTTTTCCCCTTTGCATGCCCGGGGTATGATAGGGGCAGTAAGGGAATGTGTGTGCTACTCTAGGAAGTGCAGAGGGTGGGAGCTTCCATGATGGTATGTGACATGGCTCTATTAGAGGGCTTTAGAGAGCGCTGACTTAATAACCAAGCACTTCTAGAGGTCATGATACAAATGCTGTGGTTATATACATGAAGCTGAAAAGGGTAGGTTCAGCCTTTCTACAGAAAGTGAGCCAAAACTTTGAATGCATCCATGTGAGTAATACTAGCTTCTGTGACAAGGCATGATTTGAAGAATAAGCTTACAGCCTAAAGGTGTCTTGTGCAAAACTTTCCTTGTTTCTCCCTTTTGTTACTCTGAAGAGGGAGAAGAAAGTGGTGGGAAAGCAGTGATGAGTTATTAACTGTAATTATATAATTATTGCACTGTATTTCAGCTGCAGCTATTGTGCAACAGATTGAGAACCATATTTTTAGACCTTACGTTTTTCTTGAAGTCAGATTGCAAAACAACTTCCAGAACTCTGAAGTAGAAGGAATTTGTTGATGATTTTTTTCCTGTATGAGTGGGAAGAACCATTTAAGATATCTTTTTACTGTTCTTTCTCCTTGCACTTAATATCTATAGTCTTTGTTAAAATTTAAATCAGTGCTGCTGTTTCCTGTGAGCCTTAACTAACTTGTTATTCCTAGTAAATGAGTTAGGCTTGAGTATCATAAGATTATATTAATGAGGAATAGCAGCTCTGGGATGGCTTTGGTAGTATTGCTTCTGCATTGATTTTGAGGAGAAAAATTAAAGCCTATATTAGAAAGAAAAACATACTTGTGTAGGATCTTCACCGAGTTTTGCAGACCCTGTCTAAGGAGGAGAATTCCTAAAGGACACAAACTTGGATCCTTCTCCTGTGCTGGGAAGAGGGACTGTTCTTATCCCTCAACCCCAGTGAGAAGAGTGGAAGGTAAAACCTAAGGTGAAGCAGCTATTGTACTTGTGCTGGAATTTGCACTCTGACAGTTTGGGGTCTGTTCAACCACTAGCAAGGTCAGAGATACTATATGCATCTGGGCTACATCCACAGGACAGAATAAGCTGTCTCGGGGAATTGAAGATCTCAATTTGAATGTTCTGCTGAAGTCTAGGAAAGCTTTTTTCTGACTCACGACAGACTTTAGAGATCTTATTTGTCAAGAATTAGCAAAACCTGATTTTTCTGAAGCCATTACCAGGGTACATAAGCATGAGGAAGTGTTGAGATTTCTTCTTTAAATGCTGCTTGGCTGGGAGCAGTGCAGTACTCATGTCCCACTACCAAGTGAGTAGTGGGCACTTGATACCCTTTAGCTGTGGAGGTGTGAAGTTAGCTTTTCTAACCAGAAAGCAGATCTTCTGATGAAGCTAAGCTGTAACTCTGTCAAGGTTATAATCTCATAACTTAAAAAGGATGGACACAGTTTTTCTTTCTGCTATTCACAGTGTTTGCCAGAAGAGCAAGACAAAATGGTATGGACACCTTAATCTCTTCAGTGTGAAGCTGATGGTTCATGAGAGAACTTGGGACAAGGGATAGCCAAGACCAGTTTGAGAGTGGGGAGTGCCAGGAGTGCTGAACAGTCATCTGCAGGTCTAACTGGTCATTTAGCATGAGGAAGCTCAGATTTTTAGCAGGAGTTTATAGAGGCACTGTGGTACCCCTCCAGCATGCAATGACTGTAGCAGGCATACTGCTGGGGAGGTGCTGAGTTCCCCAAGGAACCAGCCAGATCCACCATGATCCATAGCCTGGAGGGGGTAAGTTGAGTACCTCAGGTATCTGGATTCAGAAAGCTGGGGAAGAAGCCTGTATAAGAGTTGTTGGTTTTTCTCTTGCCCAGCTCTATGGCTCAAAAAGCACAAGGATAGCCCCCCTTCTCCAGTGGAGAGCATGTGGAGGAGTGGTTTTCATCAAAGCTAAGTCCTATCAAACCCAATTGTTTCTTTCACCGTGTGGCAAATGGAAATGCCAAATGCCAGATTTTTTTTTTTTCCCCTGGGATGTGGTGAAGAATCCCTAATTCTTAGGGTATTAAAGTTACTGTCAGTTGACTGCTGGTATATTTCTTTACTTGATGTCCTTTAGGAGAAACACCAGCTGTGTGGGGTTATTGAACAAATGTTGCCTGTGCTGAGTGGAACTCCTCAGGCAGTACCACCTCCAGGCTATATTCTTCTTGCCAGGAGATGGGTATGATTTGTTTTCCAGAGTTGAGCCCTTAAAAGATTAAAAGAGGACGGAAGCAAGCTGCTTCATAGTCTGCATTCAGTAATTGAAGAGCTGTTTCCTTTGGTTGGATTGATAAGGCACAGGAATTGGTGAAGGATTTACTTTCAGTGCATTCAAATGACTTGCGAAAGCTGTTCTAACAGGTAAAGCAGAGGAAAAAACCTTTCTGCAGGTAAAGAGGGTGGTTCAAAGGCTTGTGAGATGCATGTTGCTATAAAACTGCTTATTTTTGTAGCGTATCATTGCAAAAATTCACATGGAGGAGGGTAGCTCAAAAATACTGGTAGCTTTTCAGAAGTTCATGGTGTGAGGTGACTCCGATCAGCAGTCTGGCTTGATATCCAAGAAGAGTAGCATTTAAGAATATTAACTTATTGTTTCTAGTGTAAAACCAATGGTTGCGAAAATCCATGTTACTTAGAAATCTCTGAATAAGACAAAAGCCTATTGCATACTTAAAAATTTGCCTAGTCCCAGAGGCATGTAGGTCTACAGAAGAGCTACATTGCTGCTGGGTTAGGTGTTGAAAAGACTTCAAAGAATGCTTAGATTTGAAAGAATTCTTAGTTACTGTGTACCCTTCAGAACAGTGCCCTTCGTTTGAATGTCTAAATGGGATGCTGTGGGGAATTGAATGGTTCAGCTCCTTAAAACAAAACGACAAAAAAACATTAAAGGAATGATTCCAAGACTTGAAGTTTGGAAAGCAAACCCATTCTCCAAACTTTACAGCAGTCATCTTTCAAGTGTTATTTGGGTTCAAAGAACTTTAAGTACATAAAGGCACCCTTGCTGGACGGTCCCAGGTAATGTCAGTCAAATCTCTTGCAGATGCCGTGTTAGGGACGGGAGTTTCAAATCCAAATCCTTCACTGGAAGTTTGAGTCCCAAAGGAGAGCTGTTGGCAAAAAGCATGAGTCACTTCAGTGCCCACAATGTGCAGGGCTGTCTTCTTATGCACTGGCCCATAGGAAATACTTTCTCCCAAGTTCCCCTAGAGAGGATTTGTGTTCCTAGAGGTCCAAGTGCGTTTACTGCTCCAAGATGATACTCATCCTGGAGCAATTTTTCTCTGTGCCAAACTGCTGGTGATCTGGCCTGCTGGTCACAGCTTCATTCCTCGCTTGTAAATTCTGGTTTCTGAAAGCCTGTGCCTGGAGCTGGTTCATGAAAGATTTATTCGCAGTGGATGCGAACAAGCAGTGTCATTGTTCCGCACTGGGACAGGAAAAGGCTGGCTAGCTGATTACCTCTACTGGGCATTTTTTCTTACTGCAGGGGATAATTTGTTTCTGAATGGACTTCCTTTCTTGCCCTCCTTCAAGGTGGGTTTGTCTTCTGCTTGTCTTAGTCTCTGCAGTTTGACCCTTTTTAGGATTTGTACAAGAAATGTGATATTGATCCAATGATACCTTGGCTGTGGGGCAGACGAGCAGCATGTGTGACTTGAGGTACTGGTGATTTAGGGGAATTGTTGCCAGTTCTCACCATCCAAGTGCCACGCTCGATGTTTGCAGGATAAGCAACCTGGAAGGAGGAGGACAGCGAAGCAGGAATGTGTGTTACAATTCAAATGGCCTTCTTTATGAGGTCTGTTATTGGAGAATAATGATAAAATTGCTGAGAATGCAACCTGGCGTCTCGTTAAATCATAACCCAGTATTTCCATGAGTGAGTAATACTGGGTGAAAATAGATTTTTTTCAGCTTGCTGCCCAAACCAGACGAGACTCAAACTTAGCTCAACCCAGACTAAAAGGGAACTTGGAGCCTCTGGCCAAACCAGACTTGATTTAGTCAGCTGAAAATGTCTTGCTAGCCCTCAGGTTTCTGGAGGGGCTTTGGCTATTTACCCCTCGTATTTTTTTTTTTAAGTGGGAATCTAAGTGCTACTTGAAGTTGTTTCGTTTTGAAAGTGCCTCTATTTTGGTCAGAACTGTGCAGTGTGTTACCCACAGATCTGCATGGATTTGGGTTTCTCCATGTGAACCAAGCAGTTTTGTTGTTGTTTACTTTACAAATACTTGCACAAGTCTAGTAAGGCCTTCAATATGAGTTCGTTCTATATTTGTATCTAGCTTCTGGAATTAAAACAAGATGGAGCAGTAAGTGCTAGACCAGGAAATAGCTGGACTTAGGTCAGTTAGGTAACAGCTGAGATTGTGAGTTGCTGACGGACACAGATGGCCTTGCATTGGAAGTACTGAGAAACACATTTTTGTCCCAATAAATAAATGGATATAGTGGTAAAACCAAGCTTGGTGTGGACGAGGCTGCACTCAGTGGACAAGCTCTGCTCCTCCACTCCACGTAGCAATGCTTGGGTGCATCAGACCTTCTCTGTGGCACCTGTTTAAATCTGGTTTTGCTCTGTTTTACCCTCATTAAACTAACTCAGCCTGAGAGGGACACAGGCAATGATACCTGTCCAGTAGTTGACTGTAAGTTTAGTGCTCTACCCCCAGTTTTACTGGTGTAAGTGGTTTGGGGATTTAGCTGCATATGTCTATAGACCTCTTTAGAGAAGAGTTGAAAGAAACTGTCTCAAAGGTGTGAAAGCCTCAAACTGCAGATCTGTATATAAAGCTGTTCCAGATAAAGATGTGTAATGATGAAAACAGGTCTGTCAGTGTCTTGTGAACATGTTCAGTGTTGTTAAATCTTTAGTACTGCCTAGGCACTGTAAGTTCCTCTTAGTGCATGCTTTTCCAGTCCTTCAAGGTAAGAAAACATCAGGCTCCTGATTTAAAGAAATGAGAAGCTTTGGGGTGGCTGTTAGAACAACTCAGGACACCTCTGGAGAGGATCAGCAGGCTTTGTGGCTTGTATGTGTAAGTGAGCTGCCTTTGCAGAGTTAAGTTTATCCCTCCATCTTGAAGAACCTCTCAAGATGACATGATATTGCAGTCTTGTGGACTGTCACTGTTGGTAGGACTGTCATCTCAAAAAAGCACAGCCTTAGACAAGTTACCAGAGCTCAAGCATGGCTGTGTCACTTCAGGAAGAAAGCTAGCTGCAGCATTTAACCAGAAAGAGGTAGCTTGCTTAATTATAGCCCTGTATATTGTTTTCTTCAAGTAACTTGCTATCTTAGCATAGCAGAGCTCCTGCACCTTGGCTTTCCTGCCTCAGGTAGGAGCTGAAATCCTGTGGGTTTCTTTGAGATTTCAGTTCTTGGGTTCACACTGATACGGTGGGAGCAGGCAAGCAGGTACTGCTGAGCAGTGCTGTTGAGAGGTGGCTGATGAGTTTGTACACGGTGTATAGGTATGAGTTATATTCACATGAATGCCTTGGTATCCTGCCCCACCTTTGGCACTGGGGCACGTGCTGGTGTGATCATTGCTTGACCTGTAACAAGGCCATGCTTTGTGTGTGCTTCAGTCGCTTCTTGCTATGTGGGGAACTGCCTGATAGACGTGGTAGGAAAGGAATGATGTCTGGAAAGTGTTGGTACAGCACTGTGAGCAACAGGTATCTAATATCTGTTTCCGGCCATCTCCAGATTAGAATTATGTTCAGAATGACCAGAAATCCTTCACTTTCAAAGCAAACTCTTAGTGAGCTTGACAGCTGAGGTATGAACCTCAGGCAAAGCTTGCACTCCATTTCAATTACTTTAGAGAAGACTTATTCCTAACCTTAGGACCTGCCTTGGTTCTTCTCTCTTCCAATGCTAATTCAAGTGATCTGAGTAGAACAAAGCTGAGACCCCATGGTGGAGGGGAGGTAGGAAATATGAAATGCTGTCATCTTACTCATAACCTGCTTTACTTCATTACAGTGAAGCTGTTTGGTTGCTTTCAGACAAGTGCCTTTGTCAGACTAATTTGTGTAAGTAACTTGACTTCCTGATGACAGATTGGAAGCAAACTCACTAAGAAAATATTTGGTGGGGTGACTTGGTATGCGAGCTTCTGGGAACTTCATGAAAAATGTAATGTGCTCCTAGCTAGTACGTCTCCAGCCAAGGACCTTCAGGAGCCATTACTGGAAATGACCTTGAGGTTATGTGAGTGTGAGAATAGATCTTAAAAAGATGAGTTAGAATGATGGAAGATATGATCTAAGGACTGTGATAGGTGAGTGCTGGATGAATAGTCTAAATGACTTTGAACTAGAAAAACACACAAAAAAACACTGAACTGGGAAAGCAGACTTCTATGCCTCTTCCAGTGTTGATATGCAAAAACTGTGTCTCCCTGTGCTTTCTAGGAGACTATTAGAAACAGGAGAGCTGCAGTCAAGGCTGGTGACGACCTCCTGCAATTATTCCATGCCAGTCTGTTGCTTTTTCAGAGTTTTCCAGCAGGAAAAGTGATGATAACCCAGATCACAGCTCTGTTTAAATATCCCAGTGTGGAGATGGACCTGGTCTTTCCTCCAAAGGTGCTCTGTGTTTATTTCAAACAGCTTGTTGCTAGTCTAGGTTGTAGTGGTCAAAGAGCTGGTGGGGCTGGCCCCTGAGGAGTAATCTTGCCTGCTGCAGCCTCTGCAGATCCTGAGCATGGAGATCAGTTGGTTTCTGTAACACACCTGTACCAGAAGGGGGAAAACAACAGCTGAGAGCAAGTTGGGAAATCCATTCGAACAGACCTGCCCAAGGCAAAAGTGGAAATATGTTGGTTTGGCATCTTGCCTTAATGTTTCCAACAGCATTTTAGAAGATAAATGAAATGAAGTGTAAACTGCTTTCCCTTAATGTAGGTGTTATTTTTAAGAGGTCTATTTTGCGGGAGCTTCTGCAAATACAAAGTATGTTGCTGTCTTTTTGATTTTTTGGTTTTAAAAAGCTAAAAAGCAGATGGAGGGAAGGAAAGGGAGAATAAGCCTTGTAATTTTGAAAGTGCTTTCCTTTTAAGAAAATGTGTATAAAATCTATAAAACTAGCAGAATCGGGCTGAGCATAGCTTAAAGTCACTGTTAAAGACTTCAGAAATTAACCTTTTACAATCAGCAGCACTTGGTTTTTAGAGTCAAAATGCGTTTTATAAGCTCTCACACCAAGAGAGCACAGCATGTTTTGAACTTGCACAACATGTTTCGTAGTGTTGTGTATAACCATGCCATCTTTCTCCACAGTTGCACTATAAAGTCCCTTCAGCGACGTCATGTTTGCATCAGCCGCCTCGAGAGGCCTCAGAACTGGGGTGAAAACTCTTGTGAAGTGAGATTTGTGATACTAGTCCTGGCTCCTCCTAAAATGGTGAGTGCTGCTCTTGTTTCCTATGTTCCTTCAGAGGATTCCCCAGAGATACCTTTCTCGGTCTCCTCCTAGAGTTAATGACAACACATTCATTCTGAGATGTAATGGGACATAAAGGCTTGAGACTTTCCCAGCCCTTGTCAAGATAGCTTATTCTAACAGTGTGTGAAGGGTGGATTACAATTGCCTGTGTCCTCAACTTATTCTGGGGAGCGGCCTCTCCCCTGACATGGGAGAATGCTGCAGGTCAAGTGTCTGCAGTCCCCATACATGGAACTACATCTCAGTTACATCAGTCTGAGTTCTCCTGCAGTATAGGTGAGACTATTCAGAGCCTGGAGAGCTGTGTGAAGTCACTGTGCCAGTCTGTTTATAGCTTTTGGAACTTGAAACAGTAAGGTTAAAGCTTGTTTGGGTGTACTTACTGGTTCTCTGGTGTAGACAAGGCTAACAAATGACCTTGTAACATGCTCATTCATTGCAATATCAGGGGAGGCATCAAGGTCAATTAGGGATCAACATCTTCCCTTCCTAGAAAGCAGTGGTTTAATCAACTTGGTGTGTCCTGCTAACTAAGGGTTGAAAGGTTCAAGCGAAAGACCTTTTCACACTTATGCTGGCTGTTAACACCTTGGGGTTACTAGGTCTGTGCTCCTGGGAGAGGTCCTGGAGAGGCTGGGGACCTTGTCTGGAACAAGACAGATCGAGATTTAATTTCCTGCCCTTTCTTGCTATCTGTGTGACCCTGGGACCTTCTAGGCTGCTCTGTCTCCTCTCCCTTCCACCATCACCGTTGTTTACATGGAAATACTGGTGTTTCCTTATTTCTGGCAGATTTTTCCCAACTGAGCAGTTCAATGCTTTTGGCATAGATTTCAAACCCAGCAGGCTGAAAACAAATTGATGTTCCCTGTGAGAAGCAGCAGGCAAACAACTGAACCTGCTCACAATTGCATCGATCTCTCATTGTGTGGCAGCTCACTTATCTCCAGCCAGCTACGTGCAAAGCGCCCAACAAACAGCTCTGCATCCGCTTGTGTCGTGAAAGCTTGCAATTCCAATGGACGGCATCAAATTAAGGAAAGGGAGTGGAGGCCAAGCAGAGCTGGGGTTGCCAATATGCTTTATTTTAAATGAGTTTATCTAGCCAGCTCGAAGTACGCATTTCTGGTGCAGCAGTTAAAATAATTAACCTGCTGACATTAACAGATTAAATGAGTCTTGGTTGGGGGGAGGAGGAAAAGTCCAGAAAGTAGGCATCTGTTGCACTGAGGAATCTACTTCCTTATCCATCTCTAATATGGAAGATGGAAAAACTAGAATATTCTTGCAAATCTCTATGCCTCTTCAGCTTCTGCACACTCTTCCTCTGTCTCTGGGCAAGACAGGTTAGAGTGGGGAAAATAAAGAAAAGGAGCAGTGTTGGGTAGCCATAAGTAACCCACTGTAACATCCAGCCCAAGGAGACTGCTCTTAGGAAAAAAGAAGCCTTCCCTGCAATGACAAACCTAGGCTGGCTTAGTCTGCATGGGCCGAGATTACAACCTCTGAAAGCAAGCCCCAGAGCAGACTACCTTCTCTTAAATCCAAACTCTTCTCTAGAAACTTAATGAGCACGTCCAAGCAAGCGTGTCTGAAGGAAACTCCCTTTGGAGGGAGGGAGAATGGAGAAAAGGGGAAAGCAGGGCAATGTGAGTAATAGAGCGAGTAGACTGTTAGTGATAACAGTGCTACCTGCATGCCCATGCCTCTGCGTGAAGCAGCACTGAATTACTCAGCTGTGTTCACAAAGAAATTGTTCATCTGCTTTGTTATGAATCATAAGAACTTAGATCAATCACATATGCTCACTACCTTCTACAGTAATGCAAGGGGTTTGGAGGCTGCCCAAAAGAGGGTGGCTGTTTGGGTATCTGTAGCAGTGGCTACATCATGGCTGAGTATAGCTAGGAGAAGGGGAGTTAAAACCCTTCATCAGAAGGGGCCTTTTAAGGAGCTCTGATTCTGTAAAGCTTTGCAACTGCCTGGGTAAGCACTGTACCTGCCTTGACCCATGTATATGAGCAGATCTGGGTTTGTAGAGCCTGCCTTTGGTAGGCTTGTGTAGAGTTGAAGAGCTCAGTCTTTATTTGTTCCATACATACCTAATTTACAAGGTGCTTGGAACAGGCTTTGGATACTGTTGAAGGTGGACCCTCAAAGACTGGGCCTGGGGCTCACAGAAACATTAGCCTGAAGAGGTACCTGTTGTTCTTCCATGGCTGCAGGTTTTCTGCTCCTTCCAGGCATTTGGTGAGGATGGACAGTGCTGCTTGTGTGTGCTCGCTGCTTTTTTTCCCTCTGCTTTTTTCCATGCCAGCAGTTGCTTTAGCTGAGAGCTCTAAATCTCCACTTGTGCTGCCAGAACTGCCCCAGAGAAGCTAACAGGATTGATTTTTATTTTAATGCCCAGAAAACAGGAAGCTGAAGCAGATATGCACAACTGATCTCAGAAAAGATATCTGTACTGCAGGAGCCTTTACTACAGTCTCTTTTCACCCTAGTAGTAGTAATGTTGAGATGTTGCAGGGCTGGCAAAGACTCTTACTTAGTTTTAGCAGCCCTGAAGAGAGGCTAGGTGATAAAATGCATGCTCAGCTTGATTCAGACTTGACTTGAGTCCTGGTGTCCTGGAAGATGATGCCTAATGGGGCAAATCTTTCATTTTACATTCTGGTGGTGAAGGGAAATAGTTTTTCACCTTTCTCTTTTTCCCCATTCAGAAAAGCACCAAAACTGCCACGGAAGTGGGCCGGACCTTTGCCACAATGTTTTCAGACATAACCTTTCGCCAGAAACTCCTAGAAACCAAAACTGAAGAGGAGTTCAAGGAAGCCTTAGTCCACCAGCGCCACTTGTTGACAGTGGTGAATCAGAGACCCTCGGCAATGAATGATGGGCACAAGTCACACAGTCCTAAGCCCCTCAAGGTAAGGTTGGCCAACATCTCCCCGTGGTTTGGTGTCCAAATGAATAAATGCAAGGGTTTTGGGGTAAGGATTTGAAGAGCTTGTGGTGCTTGTATCCATTAGGCTTGTCTAGCTGGCTCCCAGAACTGAGGCTTCTATAAACAGCTCCCATATGTACGTCCGCTTCCCTCAGCTCCTGCTGTAAATCTAAAGAAAACACTTCAAAGGTGCAGGTGCTGAAGGGATGCAGACCAGTAAGGGGTTGAAATGGTTGCAGGACTTTGAATCCAGATGCCTAGTTGAGTGTAGGACTAATGGATCACTGTGGTGTCAGTCCAAGGCACTTAATCCTTACAATCAGGAGAAGCCTCTGAAGAAGCTGCTGCTTGTCTTTCCTACAGCTGAAAGACTTCTTGGCTGTCCCTGCTCAGTAACTTCGCTTAAAGGTTGCCTGCCAGTACTTGGCCTGACTTCTCCCTGTTTGATCTGTAGCTCTGTAAAAACGTTACTTGCTTTGTACTCAAGTTTGAGGGAAATGCTGTAACTCCGCTTTCTTTTCTGGAATTTCCTGTGTATTGGTCACCGCTTCGCCTTTCCGTTCAGAAATTCATTCTTTAACTAAGCAGCATACCTGAAAAACAAACTGTTTGTACCATCCCTAGCCATCTGCTCCTGCCCCTGAATTGCAAATAACCTTAAAGGACAGCCTTTGGGTTGTGTACAGTGCAGAGGCTGGCAAATTCACCCTTTTTCTTACTGAAGCAGACTTAAGTAGTTTTGATCTGCACATGTGGAAACAAGTAATGCTCATGTTTTGCTAGCATTCTCCCCTTGTTTATAGGTAGTGCTTTGAACTTTGGTAGACCCTGTACCTGCTCTTAAGTGGTGGTTTCTATCTGCATCGCTGGGAGAGCAGCCTTGGCCAGGCAGAGCTTCAACAGCTCTGAGCCAATGCAGTAAATAGTGAAAAAATGTTTGTTTTTAATGCTTCCTCTTGATATTGGTTGTTCTTGGTCTGGATTTGGTAAATCATGGCTTTCGAAGGTGTTTTATTCTTCAGCTCTCAAGGGATCAAGGGATGCAGGCTGTGTAATAGTAAATCTGCTTTATCATGTCTCTTGAAAGAAGCTGCCCCTGCCTTGCCCAAAGTGGGACTTGCCAGGATTGTTTTTAGGAACTGGGCTGGAGACTTCTTTCCATATTCCTGGCAAGCAAAATTTTGCCTGGAGAAGAAGGGCTGATTTGAGGTCATAGCCTGCATTCACCAGTTCTAAGGAATAGCCATCTCCAGAAGCCCTTTTCCTCTCTTCTGCCTGCCCTGTGTGACAGTCCTCTAGAATGAAACCATTTGATATGAGAATAAACTGCTAAGAGACCAGAGGTGTAATCTCAACCTGTGAGCCACCCCTGAGTGAAATAAATACCCTAATCCAGAGCTGCTGTATTACAAGCAAGCCTGCATGGGGGGGTCAAATCTCTTGGTTGTATCTGCCTCCCACCTTCCTTTTTCCCTTGGTCCTGCAGTGATAGGAGAAAAATGGACCTCGAATGCTGTGTGAGTGGGATTTTTAGCAATTGTTCATTTCTATCTGTGCAAAAATACCGAAGGGGGCATGGCAATTGCATACCATGCTGTGCCCACAGCACAGTCAGTTTGCTTTGCCTCATCTCAGGATTATTTAGACAAAACAGCATCCTCACAGCTATAATCAAGTCAGCCTGAAATCCTTTTGTTTACTGAGGCATCTAATTGATTTTGTTCGTGGAGGAGGCCCTAATGGTTTTGATGTTTCTAGCTGTGACCATGTCCGTTTCATACTAGTGAGTGTAAGGCCACCTGGTATCAATATGTCAAATCAAAAATGCAGCAGGGCGCAGAGAGAGGTACCACCAAATGGGAGCAGAAAGAAGGACCAGCCAAACATCCCCTACTGAAGGGGAAAGAAGCAGGGAATGGCAGTCCAGGAAATTGCTGGCTCCTGAAGGTGTGAGGAAGCACAAAAAGGGGTGAGGATGGAGTGCCAGCATTGTCCTTCCCAGGATTTTATTAAAACCTTGGGTGGTGCAAACTCAGAAGATAGCAGGAAGCGGAAGCCAGATTGAAACCTGTTTGGAGTAGAGCTACATGATGGTGATGCATAGTACAAAAGTATTGCCCTTCTTGGCTTGAATTTCAGAGGTCAGTAGACTTGATCATCTCTCTCCTCAATCTAACTCAAAGTATGAGGTTAGAGCAAAGAGGAGGGTTAGCCATAGAGGAGAAACAGCTTTCCCTGTATTTAGCCACAGACTTGATGTCAGTGCTCCCTGTAGAAGCAGCACTGATCTTGATGGCTCCACCCCAAGCTAAATTTGCCTACTGGCAAGAAATAAAACGCATGAAGGGATGAGGAGTCTCGAATGTAACCCATTGCCTCCCCTTTCTCAAATTGGCTTCAGTGGGTGTCGTGGGGCAAGACGTTTGGTGCTTTTTCTGCTTGTCCACTGCTGCTGACAAGCAGGCAGTGTGCACGAGCGTCCCTTTCATCCCCACCCTGTGCTCAGCCCCAGGCAAGCAGCAGGCTTGTGTGGATCCTTCCCCCAGAGGTGAGCTACACTGAGCATCCCTTTCCCATATTCGTTGCAGTGAGACAAGTAAACATATTAGTCATTAAAGCTATTGTGATTCTCTGGCTGACTCGTGCCTCCAGGAATGTCTTTCTGGGGGGCAAAATTAAATTGCTTTTCAAGTGCACATGGCTTTGATGTCCAAATATGCCTGTTGGGTGAAGTTCATAGTTCTCAGAAATGCTTAAAATGCAGATATGCTGTTGTCTGTTTTCCTTCCCTCCTGATTTTTCTGGGTAGAGATTTGAAACTGTCCGGAAATAATACAGGTGTATTGGCAAAATGCACCAGAATCAGCTTAAATAGCTGAAATATAAGATGTGATAACACCTGATAAAGGAGTTGGTCCTTTGAGGGATTTCTTACACTGGGGGGTTTTGGGTGTGTGCTGTGAAGTATTCCCTTTACAGGCAGTGTTTTTATTTTGTTATATCTTGTGATGTAGCCCTGAAATTCCAGACGCTGCAAGGCAGATAAGCCCCATGAGAAAAAGCAAAGCTGCACATAGTTTGTTAAATGAGCACTGTAGGGCTCAGTCCCTTCTAAAGCAGTAATTTCTATCAGTTTCTACAAAAAAAAAAAAAAGCCAAAGAGCTAAGATGATGTCCTCCATGCTGTCTGAGATGGCCTGTTTGGGCAGATTTGATCTGTGTTTTTCTTCCCTTATACCCCACAGCAGAGGTTGTGCCTCTTGTGTGCCTTGTCCTGCAGGGAGCATCCGCACTGCTTAATGTGAGGGGTAATTAGCTGGGGTAATTAGCACTGTATAAAGGTGGTTTTTGGAGTATTATGTTGTGGTTTTACCCTGCTGGGCAGCTGAGCTCCACTGCAACTGCTCTCACTCCCCTCCCTGAGAAGAAGAGGGGGAGAAGAAAGTATGCTGGGAAAAAAAAAAGGTTTATGGGATGAGATAAGGATAATTAAAGGGGAAAAGGGGAGGAAGAAAGGAGGAGAGGGTACAAGCAGAGGCCATGCAGAAGCAGAAGGAAGGAAAATTGCTGCAGAGCTTAGTGATATGGTTTAGTGGAGGACTTGTTAGTGTTAGGTCGGAGGTTGGACTAGGTGACCTTGGAGGGCTCTTCTGTGATCAATGAGCAACATTTGGCTGCATCCTGGGAATCGGGGCCTCAATATGCCTAGCAGTTTTTTGGGAGGACTTCATGATGTCTTCATAACAGAGCCCCCCTTCTCCTTTCCCACCTTTTATTGCCCAATGTGACAATGTATGGTAAGGAAAATCCCTCTGGTTGTTTTAAGTGAGCAGCCCTGGTGATGTCCCCTCCTTACCTGTTGCCTGCTGGCTCTTGGGGGGCTTGGAGGGAATCTTGGTGTTGTGCCAGCCCTGCTCAGCAGTAGACACAACACTGATGTGTTACCAGGGCTGTTCTAGATCCAAGTGCAGAATACAGCACTGAAGGGGCTGCTGCAGGGAAAGGTAACTCCAGCCCAACCAGACCCAGTACTCTGAGTTGAGGATAACAGGAAAAGAAGATCTGACAGGTGCTTCATTTGCAAGTGTTGCCTGCTTTGACGTTTTCCATGTGCTTTCTGTAAGGATGTAGTTGAGAACTAGGAGGCTGTAAGTCAATAGCAGCTGTTGTGTGTTTCTAAAAAGCTCCTCATTGCCTGTGCTGTGTGTCAGCTCGCAAACGCAAACATATTGCACCTTGCAGGCCCCCAGAGCAGAAGTAAAAGGAACGTATCCGTGTTTTGGAACCCTTTCACGATGATCTTATTGCTTTTTAATGGGCAGAAGCTATAGTTTAACTGTGTGAAGCTACTGCAACTTGTTCCCTTGGGGTGGAGTTTGGGATGTAGATGGTCTCAGTTCCCTTACTATACCAATTTGAGGTCTCTTCTGTAGTGATGCCAAGGAAAAGAGCACTTTCCAGGGATCCCCTTTTGGAGGTTTCACATGAATTTGGGGAAGAGTTCCTGGTACAATACAAAAAAAAAAGTTGGCTAAAGCAGTGGGAGGGCACCTCTAACCTCATGTTAATGCAGTGGGTACCCAGGTATTACCCTGAGGTCCAATCCTGCTGTTGGCCAGGGTGTCTTCAGCAGGTCACTTCCATGCTGTGCATCAGCTCCCCCAGCTGCAAATCAGGGATGTGGATATGAATGGGAGGGGAGAGAGGGAAGGAAGGGAGGAAAACAGGGTGGTCTGGGGGATTTTTCTCTCTTACAATGCTTTTGAGGATACAATTTAAAGTGTGAAGGGTTTATTTTTATTATCATTACAAAATCCAATTTGAATGCCCTATTCAAAATGACCAGTTTTGCTCCTATCAGTATTGAATAAGAAGGTTAATCTCTTTAACAATACATGAGCCTTTAAACTGACACAGTGTTTCCTTCCTTTCTTTAGTTGCACGAGTTTCTCAATGTTGGCAAGGGGATTTCTGATGACATTGCACGAAGATTTCCAGTGTACGCTTTGGACTTCACTGATGGTATGTTGGCCAATGTTTATGGAAGCATTGGCCTGATTTTAATTTTTTTGTGATACAATGTCCTGTTTACAGTGTGCATTGAATGTTCTTTGATATGTGTAATGGCTCTCTTATTTCTTATTCAAAAGAGCATGTTGATAAAAGCCTGTGAATAGGCGGTGTGGCACATCATAGATGAGAAGCTTGCAGTGTTCCCTTAATGAAGGTGCTAGCTTTATGGAGATTTTGTTTCTTATTAAACAATGAGGCAGTTAAATAGATTGATTATGGGTGTGTGCAAACACAAATCAACTCGTAGAGACCTAATTAGTCAGTGGTGGCCTAATAGAGCCTTTCTGCTGTCCTGGTAAGCCAGAACCAGCATCAATTATGATGATGCTCTTGGAGTTGAGAATGCTTAAAACTCGAGCTGCAGTAAGTTCAGCTCAGTACCTTTTAAAAACAGGATATAGCTTGTCCTCTGTAGTCAGATCACTGGAGCAGCAATACAATGTTTATTTTGAGTCTCATGTTTTGGGCTTTATATAGCTCCCTTGATGGCCTTGTTGGTTTTCAGAGTCACTTTCTCCTTTTCTACCTGGGACTTTCTGAGGTTCTTAAAGGCCATGAAAAATCTTCACAACAGAGTTACACAGCATCAGCCTGATATGGGAGCGTGCTCAGTTTCTTACAGCTTTGGGGGGATTTATTTAATATCGTCAATTATCTGGAATCAAACCCAAAAGGTTTGCATGAAATAAAGATGTAGGGTGTAGGCAAGGAGAATCCAGGAGCTCTATCAAAAGCCTTTCTGCTATTAAACTCCTTATCTCAAGGCACACTCGTCCCAACACACACCTGCTGAGGGCTGTTGCCCTGGGAGTTGGTATAAGAAAGCAAGATGTGCACCCAAGCCCCATTTTACAGAGAAGTATTTTAGTGCAAAGCCACTAAACTGCATTTTTCTGGGGGTCAAGGGCATGTTGAGGAGGAAGAGGGACAAGAAATGACTTTCAGGGTAGCAGCAAGGAGCATGATTCAAAACAAAAATGTTTCTTGGCAAGTGTATCATTAGTACCAGGTCTGTCAGAGGACATGAGCTCCTGATTTGGACACCTCTGGAATAGTTTCAGGGTACTTCATCTTCATGGCTGTTGCTTTCTAGGGCTGTCAAAGTCCAGCAGCTCATTATAAAGGGGTAACAAAGCACTTCAGAAGGGAAGTGCTGCAAGACTGCTGTTCAAGGAGAAGCATCCTGTGGGGAACACTGAAACAGGGCTATCTGCTTGCTCTACCTGTGGCTGTCTGCATCCTGAGTGCAGCAAACAGTTCCCAAAGTGCACCATTTGATGGTCCTGCAGCCAGTGTAGACTGTCAGCAGATCTGGGAGTTCATTTTGGGATCCATGCTCTGGCTTTGCATGCATTCAGAGTAACCCGTGTGTGCTGCTTCTTGGTCCTGGGTCTGTCAGCTACAGCTGAGTGAAATTTAAATTATTGCAGTTCAAATGTGAAGTTCACCTTAAGAGCTGTTGTGCTTTCATGTATGATATGGGGGGAGGAGGATTTTCAAAAACCTGTCTGTTAGTATGTGCCACTTCTTCCCAGAAATCAGAAATTAAGAAATTCTTTAAGGATCTGCATGGAATGAAAACCAGATGGAGCTTAAAGCATCTGCCATAAACCACCAAGACTGAAGGTGATCAGGAACGTCAAATTCCTGGACCATCTCAAAGCAGCAGTGCACCAAAACTTTGGGGATTTGAGCTATCCAAGTATCTGTGCTCCAGACAATCACATGTACATCATCAAAGAGCTTTGAATTGCAAAGATGCTTCTCTTTTTGAATGGTCGGAACCTCTAAATCCATAATCTGAGAAGCATCCTGGGATTTTGGTTTAGACAGATAAACCGATTAAGAGCAGGGTGATAAATAATAAGGCTTTTGTAGGGCCAGCAAGTGTTCTGTCAGTTGGACTTTTTGTGCGATTGATCTCATTCACATGCTGCGCAAAGCTGGCCTTTAAATTACCCTTAACCATCGTGATTTGAAAGAGGGCAGAAAGGAGTCATCTTCCTCTCCTTTTTTCCCTCCAGATTAGCAATTTTTTAAGTTTAAGTCTGTTTTGGATTGTAGAAATCTTGCCTGTTCAGTGCAGCTTGACTTCAACTACTGAACACTCAAGGATCAAAGAAGTTTTCTCAACTTTTCCTCCAGAATTAGTGATATGGGGGACTTCTAGAAGGTCGTCTGTTAGCAGGAGCATCTGGAGATGAGCAATTGGATTATGCTGAGTCTAAGAACACCTGTAACTTTTCTTTAAAGTTAGGGTTAAGATGATTTGGTGTGCCGTCCCCTCTTTATTATTACAACCCTTATTTATGGGATTCTACATTCTTTTAAAAGTTTGTACAGAACTGACCTTGTCAACGGGTTCCAAGCATTTGTGCTATCAATATTACACTCAAATTCAGTTGAAAGACTTTTTTATATATTTTTGAGGCAGGTTTGAATGAAGGAGGGAATTGTCCCTGGAATCAAGTTTCTTGCAACCCCTTAAAGTTGCAACCTGTATTCTTTGGTGTGTATTTTCTGGTACAGCAGAGGAAAAAAGACTTGCAGTGTGTGGTGTGCTCGTGAGGGAATTTGATGTGTCTGAAGCTCTTACAGTGAGCTTTGATGCTGTTTTCTGCTCTATCCCTGTGAAAGTCCAGCTTGAGGGCTTTAGCAGGAGTTTGTTTTGCATTTTATGACTAAACTTACAAAAACTACAGATACCTTTAATGTTTTTACCATTGAAAGGTCTGTTGGGCTTTCCTTATTGATGCATAATACCAGGCAAAGTGAGGCCAGTGATGCTGCAGAATTCTCTGAAACTCTAACCTTCTAATTTAAATAGAGACATTTCAGAAATTCAAGCAAGTAAAATAGAACTGTCACGTTGATGAACATAATTGCTTCCTCTTTCAGTGTGTAGATGTACCTTAATTTCAAGGGATTGCTTCTGTAATAGCTACTCAAAATCTCACAGCTGGACTGAGTTGATTTTCAGCTATAAATTTACATGGTGCAGTTGGAGTGACACACTCCTCGATGGCTTTATGAGCCTGCCACAGATGAAATGCCATCATAACGCAGCCCACCTTCCTCTAAATGAAGTAATGTCAGTCCCCGGGTTGCAGATAAACCCTGGAAATATTTAGCCAGATGTTGTTTTTTAAAAGGTGAGTTGTGATCAGTGCTGGAATTTGGGGCTTGTTGCATCTGAGTCTGTACAAGCAGACAGTACTTGATCATGTTTTTAACTGCAAGTGAAGAGTGATCACTTGTGTGAAAGGGCATGTTAGATTTGTTGTTATTGTCTCCATTATGAAGTGAATTTTGCTGCCCACCAGAAAGGATTCTTTGCTCTTTACATCTCTTGTGGCTGAAAACAGACTTCCCTACTGGAAATCTTGACCCCAACCATGATGTGGCATGTGGTCCTCCGTGGTCAGCATGGACTCTTGCTTTAACTCCTGCTTTGCAAGCATTGAAGCTGAAGCCAGAAGCCACGCATAAGCTTTTACAATACCCTTCAAGGCTTCTCCCTTCCTCCCCCCTGCTTTTTGCTGTGGTTTATTTAACTGAAAGCTTTTTAAAAGAGCCTCACCTCTTACAAAGCTTTCTCTGCTCAGACAATGAGCACTTGATTTATTTCTCTCTTCCTGGTTGCCTGTTCCTTTATGAATGCTTTTAAGTGGTGCTGCTTCTCTCCTTTCATGTTAAAGAGACTCCTTTGTCCAAAATTGCATTCTGAAGCCACGCAGAGTTTCCAGAACAAGGCGTGACAATCTCGACTTGTAAAACTACCACTTGGTCTGCTACTTGCCCTGCCGAGCCTTTCATTTTCTCTAAAGTTCTCGGCACTTGCGAGTGTGAGGTAAGAGCCTGTAGCTGTTTGACTTGATCACATGAGAAGACTTCATCTGAAAAAAAAAAGACGTGTTAGGCCCTGTGGTTGCCAAGAGTGGTCAGGAATGAGGTTTGTGGTTTCTGAATCTTCACAATAAGCTGAAAAGAATCTGCCTCAAAGTGGCTGGTCCCATGACTCCTGGAAGGTCAGGCTTATATTTGCACATTTGAGATGTCTCCCGTTAAGTTTCAGCACTGCCTGTTTTCCTCTTTTTTTTCCAAGGATGCGGAGCTTCAGAAGTCTTGTTCATGTCTGTCTTGTCTGCAAGCAGGAGCCATCACAAGGTGTCCTTTACTCAGGTGTCTGCCTGATCATTACAGGCTCTCTCTGCTTTTTGGCTCGTGTATTCTCCTTCTGTCCTTATCTCTGCACTGCAAGCCGTGCAGAAAACAGATCTTTAAGATCTCCAAGTCATTGAGTGATGGCTTTTCACTCCAGTGATAGTCTGTTGTGGCAATGCTCAGATTTTCTGTTTGGCACCAGTAGCCTAAGATACAAAGTCCTCAAGTCCTCCCATCTGATTCAACTCATCTTGTAGCTCCCTCAGCAAGAGACTGGTGCTAGCTTGGGATTTTGGGATGCTTATGTGGGATTTTGGAAGCTTGGGGCAGATGCCTGTGTGGGAGTTCACTGCTTGGGTGGCTTCCACAAAAGCTGATTTGGGTGACAGGTGTCCACAGGGGCATCATCAAGGATGGTGGCGCAGGCAGGTCAAAGGTTGTTGCAAGAGTGGGTTTTCTCTGGAAGAGGCTCTCTGAGGCTGCTCAAGGAAAAAAATGTTCTTGAACAACATGAGATGTTGTCATCTTGTGTCCTTTCTCTTCTGGTGATAAGAGCACGCTGAGGATGGACATCAGCCTGAAAACTGGAAAGGGAAGATAAACAACTTCAGAGGTCCTTAAATTCATAATATGACACTTGAATCCTCTTTCTGGCTGCTTTTGTTACAGCCTGGTGTATGTTTTATGGTGAAGATGAGAGGGGATGAGTGGACAGAAAAGAAAAGCTATTCTTCCAGAAGGCTTTTTTTAAAAGCAAAACTCTTAATATACGCATTCTTGACCTCTTGTGCTATTTGTTTTTTGTAAGTCTGCTAGTGCTAATTGGCTCAGCATAGCACATTATTGATTCAAGCCTGTAACTCAGATTTCTGCCTAAGGGAAAATGAAGTGCTTCGTGCATTGAAGTGCCCAGAGCATTGTTAGTTGGAAAGATCAAACTTGTTAGGGCCATAGCAGAGAATGCCTAAAAAAAGATGGTATTAAAAGGCAGGGGATAGGGATTTCTGAACCTTAGATTTCTGGCTTCTGCTTTGATCCTCTTCAAAGTTCCTTGGACTGTTAAAACTGAACAAACTGCTACTGGTGTTCCCTGTTTTTGACAATGCCAGAAGTCTGCTGAAGCAGTCTACATGGTGGCATGTTAGTGCTTCTAGTTCTGGTCCCAGATGAATACAGGTATGGTTGTGCAAAAGCAAGTGTCAAAGACCGCCTACGTGTTTAAGAGCAAAGCATGGAAAATTTCCACTTCTGCCTTTCAGCATTAAAAGAGTTAATGGTACGTGCCTGTTCTGAACAGGGTTTCAGTGCTTTCCAAGTGGGCATGACTAACATGACTTTGGGTTTACCCTAGGTATTATTGGAAACAACAAGGCTATAGGAAAATACATCACAACTATGATCTTTCTGTATTTTGCCTGCCTCCTTCCATCTATTGCATTTGGGTCCCTCAACGACGAAAACACCCGAGGAGCTATTGGTAAGTTTATCCTTTTTGTGCATCTCTTTTTAGGATCCCGTGTATCCCAGAAGGGTAGCTCTGGTCACTTGAAGTTTTGATTGCTTTTCTTTGCAGACTAAAACACCACTGGAGATTTTTCTAACTGAGGCTCATGAGTTTTTCCTCCCAAGACAAGCAGCTGAACACTTTGGGCAGTATCATCAGACTGATGGATAGAGATATATTCTACCATATTTTTAAATAATGCTTGCTTTATAACTATGCCATTACCTGCACATTCTTCCCCTAGGATAAGCTCCCATGCTTTTGATCTGAATTTGATTGCCAGTATCCAAACCACTGGTATAGTGGATGATGATTTGCTTTGTTCCAGCTGGGGCCCTGAAGCAGTTCCTGCTGCTATTGCAGTTCATTAGATTCGTAGCTGAAATCTTGTCCTGAAGGTCTCCTGAATGAAACTTGATGGCATCCTAAATTATTGTGTAGTTGGACTTGATCTTTGTAGGTCCCTTCTTGTGTTATTTTATTAGTGCAAGTTTGCCAGTGAAGGGTCATTCCATGTTTTCACAATGTCTCACCTCTATACCTTCTAAATATTGTTCTGAGTAGTTAGTGCTGAGTTATCTGCTGTATTCTGTGAATTCAGTGTTCACTGGTTTGAAAAAAGTTTGTTTCCATCCTTTCCTATTCTTCATAGATGTGCAGAAGACAATCGTTGGCCAGTGTATTGGAGGGCTGCTTTATGCACTCTTTTCGGGGCAACCTCTAGTTGTACTCCTAACTACGGCTCCTTTAGCACTCTACATTAATGGTAAGCCTATTAAATGTGTATGGTGGGGTCTGATGTGATTGCAGTTGGTGGAAAGGGACTTTTGTATAAGAACCTTGCAACCCTGTTAGGGCTCTTGTTGTGTCTTTTCTTAAATCAATTTTAAAGGGAAGTTTTTTGGTGCTGAAAGAAAAGGAATTTGATCCATGTGTAGTTAAACTTGGTTTCTAATGGAATCATTTTGCACAGAAAACATCTTCAGAATAAGCATTTTTGCTTCAAGGGGGGAATTTTTTCGTTTGGTTTTCTTGTGGAGCTGCATTTAATCACCTTGAAGCTAAGAGGCCGGTAGCAAGAGTTCTTTGTTGGTCTGAAAGTGTGATAAGTAGCTTTCCAGTTACAGCTGAGATATTACTGAGCTAGAAGTGTAACAGAGCATTACTGAGCTAGAAGTGTAAAGGAGCAAACTCAGCCTGCATCTTTAGAAGTGATCAGATGGGCTCCAACTAGCCTGAAAGGTTTAAGACACTTAAAGGTTTAAGGTTTTAGTTCATGGAGGTGACTGATTAAGCATGGCACTAAAGCATGAGTTCCCTTGCTTAACAGCACCTGAAACGTCACTCAGAGCAAACTCCAAGGGCTGATTTTCTGACCTTGATCAAAGATGCTTTGAGCAGTGTGGGAGAATGTTTTCCATGTGCTTCTCCCTGTTTATAGTGGAGGGGGAGATGGGAAAAAATTTAGTTTGCCCAAGTTTGTACGGGAAGTGTAAGAACAGGGTTTTAATGGTGTCTGTTATAGGTGTGGTTGGGCTGTCTTGAAAGGGGTTCTCCTTGCCATCAAACAAACGAGAATCTTGGGGTGGTGATGACAGGAGCTTAATCTGACATGTAAATGCTTCAATTCTGCAGTCATCCGAGGAATCTGTGATGACTACAACTTGGATTTCAGTGCGTTCTATGCCTGGATTGGACTGTGGAACAGCTTTTTCCTCGTGATGTACTCCCTCTTTAATTTCAGTCTTCTGATGAAGCTCTTTAAAAGGTAGCTATTTTCAAGAAGTCATATTTTGATCAGATTATTCAGCAAATGGAAAAATTATACATTCTACAAGCTCCTTAATTACAAACTTGCTGCAAAATGTATTTTGTGAGATGAGGCTAGTATCATTTCAGCTTATTGTTCCAGCTTGAAAGAAGCTTTTAAAGATTCACTGGGTTTTCTTTCCTGAGTTGGAGTCTAACTAAAATTGTTATATTTTCATGTAAATGCATGAATATGCTGATTTCCTTTGAATGAAGCTGAATGCGGACTCTGGTAATGTCTATATTAATTCATGGGATTTTTTTCCACAGGTCAACAGAAGAAATAATTGCACTTTTTATATCCATCACGTTTGTGCTTGATGCCTTCAAAGGCATTATTAAAGGTAAGTCTTGCAGTGATACTCTTCAGCCCAGATCTCTGCTTTGCTTCATTGTCAAAGGGAAATATGAGGCTGCAAATATGCATGACACTCGCTTGTTCCGTGTTCTTTCAGGGTCTTCAGGAAAAGATCAAAGTGTTTGAGACATAAGCAGCTCTGTGTCAGCAGTTTACACGGATATGCAGAATTTCTATCATCTCTAATTTCAGTTAGCTGAGATAGGATTAGGTTTTTAACTTACCAGGAGGAGAAACCATCATTAATGTTGCTGTCAGTCTTTCCCTGATATCACTCTTTTTGAATGATCCTAGCAAAAAAGTGATTTATATGCAGTGCATCTAGACCTTTCCTGTCCACGTTATTAAACGACATGGATGGAAGTAGTAAAAAAGTGTCCATTCTTATGAGCTAACACCCTTCTCCCTTAATGGTAAGTTAAAGACTGCAGTGCATTCTAGAGTGCTGCTAAAGCTATTCTGCCTTTTCCAGCCATGTGCTCCCCATTTCTGGGTTAACTTCTGGATGTGGACCCATGAGTAGCCTTCAGGTTTAACACGTTCCTCTAGCACCTTTCTTTCTGGCCAGGATTGGCAGGAGGTATTTGTGGAGGTAAAAGTCATTAACAGAAATGCCATGTGGATGACAGCCTCTGTTCATCCCAACAAGGAACTGGCCAAGTCAACATTCAATGTGTTTTTTGATCAATTGTCCAATGGCCCAAAGTTTGGGCCTGTTCCCTTGAAGTCCTTCAAGATGAACCTAACCACACTAAGCACATGACTTCATTTCAAGGTCCTCATGCTTGGCTCCCCATGGTATCTTGTGTGTGAGAACACCTTCAGAGAGGAGTCCTGATACTGCGAAGGAATTTGGAGCAAGACGTCCCAGCTTTATTGGGAATCCTTAATTTGGCTCCACGTGTATATGCTTTGGTGCAATTAGTGTTTTTTCTCTGCAGAACACCTGCCTCTTTCAAATATCCTGCACAGGCAAAGCCTGGTGAAAGAGGAGTTGCTCTGGGGTGCTTTGCTTTCTCCTTGCTCAATATGCAGCTGTGTTTTACTTGAGGTGTCCTGTTAGTGCCCTGTTCTAGAGACATGGAACAGCCTCCCCGTGGCACTGAGCAGCTGAATACTGTTGAATAACTAGCAGATGTTTGCAGTGTTTCTGTAGCAGAGAGCTGATTCCCTGTACCAAGGGCATGGGATGCAAGTTAAAGGTGCAGAAAGCATCCTTTCATCTTCGCCAAAACTTTCAGGAATATATAAGTAGGACTTCAGTAGGGACAACAGAGGAGGCTGGAAACTAATCAGTGTAATTAGTGAATTTGAGTAATTCTCCCTTGAACTTGGAAAGGGCTGGATTTATAGGAAAATGGCAATAAAATCAAGCCAGTGCTCTACTTGTTTGCCAGCTCTTTATTGACTTGTTTGCCAGCTCTTCATTGGCTTGAGCTGCACCTGGGGGTGTTTAGTGCATCAACAAAAAGAGATCTCATGTCCAGCCAGGTTCCCACGTGTAGAAGGGCAGTGATGCTGGCAGGCATAGATTTTATCCTAAACCCTCTCAGTACTTGTATTTAAGCAGATGACACCAGCACAGCTCACAGCTGCGGGCTTGTCTTTCCTCTTCTCCCATTTTGTAGCAGGAGGTGATGCTGCTGCCATCACCCCTTTTCACTCAAAACTTGGGCTGAGCAGTTAAGTAGGAGGAAGAAGCTGGTCCTGGTAATGGCTAGCCAGCTGACAGGGACTTTGGGGCATGCTTAGGGTTGAGGGATCTGTTCCTCTTGCTCAGATATGTTTTCCTCGGTCTGTCTGTAGCCTTTTTTGCAAGGTACCCATACATATGCAGGAAAGAAGGGGGGAGGGATACGATACTGTACAGAGGAATTGGGCTGTGTGTTAGAGCCATCCTGGTGACCCTTTTTTTCGGCATGTGGCCCAGCCACCGAAGCTGTATTTGTTTGATCTTGACATCTGCACTCTGCAGGAAACAGCGACAAACTGGCCGAAGCAAATAACGCAAGTTAATGTTGTTGGAAGGAACTTGAGCGTGTGCTATGCTTCGGGATGGCTCTGTTTCAGCAAGAACACCACCTGCTTTGCTCTGAACAGGGGCGGCAAGATTCACTTAGCTTTCTGTTATCAAAACAAACCAGTGCTGAAATCTGCAGCAGTTCAGCATTTTAGAGCAAATCATGGTACAGGACAAAGGCCTCCCGCTACTGTATTGACACGTTCTGAGCGTAGTGAACAAAATAAATCAATTTTTCCCTATGTATCAGGGTTGAGATGTCAGCCCAAAATGTATTATTGCGTTGTAGCTGTGTGTGGTAAACTGAGAAAATCCCCAAGACCCAACACAGAACTTGGATTTTGAGTCCAAGCCTAATTAGAGGTGTTCAAATGCGTTCTGCATAGTTGAAGAGCTGTATGCGCTGCTTATGCTCAGTAATTGTGCGTGTTTCTGGGCCTTAGTAATGGTTAGGATAGGCTGAGACAGTCAACAGGCTTCTAGCCCTGGCCAGATGCTGATCCCCAGGAAATACCCCCATAATTTTTATGACAAGAGTGTCCTTTAACATTCAGAGCCGGAAACAGCGAGTCCTCTAGCAACCTGTTTGATGCTGGTGTGTGGGTCGTGGCAGTGTCCCGTGCCTCAGTTTACCTATTTGCAAAGCAGGTGTGGGTGTCCTGCCCGGGTTGGACACAGCTGCGAGGATGGAGGGGAGGAAATGACAGCAGCAGAGCCTCTTCCGCAGCACGCGATGCACAAGTACAGGGTGCTGATGGAGGCCGTAACGGGATCGCTCCTTGGGGGGAAGCTTTCCCATGCTTAAAAGTGCAGTGATCTCCTCATTTCTGGTGGCTGCTGCTGGGAGCAGTTTGGAGGGTTAAAGCTGGAACTGCAAGCTTTCTTCTGTGATGTTTACACTTGCGTATAAATGTTTTGAATGTGAAGTAACAGGGCTTTTCTCCTGTGGCCTTCATGTCCTGTTGGACCCTGCTGTTGAATGCCTCAGTTCCTTATTTTTAAAAATAAAGGTGGTACAAGGAGGGCTGTTCCTGCTGTTAAAATGGCAGCTCAGCTACACACGAGGGAGGCATCTTACATTGAGAGGAGCTCCAAACCAGCAGTAACCCAAACTGCTTCAGCCAAATCCAAGGTGGTTGCAAATACCAGTTGTGCTTCACAAAATGCTTAAGGGTTGTTTTTGTCTCCTTCCAAATGTTTTAGAATTTGTTTTGCCTGTTTTCCCTGTAGCTGCTGCAGATGGAAAAGCTGAGCTGCTTTGGGGTTTTCAGAAACCGGATTTTTATTATATGAGGGGGTGCAGGATGGAGAATGCTGCAAAGAGCATTATAGCCTGAGTTTCATTGCTGTGTTTCTGTTTAAAGGGGATGGTCTTGCCTGAAACTTTTGAGTTTCCTTCTGCAAAGCCTGAAGGAATATTTTTGTCTAAAGCAGAGAAAGGCAGAGGGACTGTAAACTTCTGATATGGTGGTTTCCATCCTACTATATCTCCTTGTTGGGGTGGGGAAGAGCGGGTGCTGCCTTGCAGTCTCACAACATGGGAGTACCAAGGCTGCAAAACCTCACTCCTAACTCCTACCTTCTGGTTTTACATGCTCCTTGTGACGCCTCAGGTTCTTGCTCCAAAAAGAGGTGAAACCATCCCAACGCCACATTTATGCGCTTGGAGCCAGCCAGTGCCATAGGAATGGCAACATGACTTGTCTAAATGCTCAAAAGCAAGAGTGCATTTACAACGGTTAATTACTTGTATAAATGACTCTTAACTGAGCTAATCTAATACATTTATGGACAATTCCAGAGGCATTACTGTTTCACTCGTGCAGGTTTGCTTCAGATGCTCTATAACTCTATTTCAATTTGCAGTGTGAATTTAAATGTTCTGCCAGATTTCGCATATTGTCAACACTTATCTTTAAATCTGGACCAGCCCCGGAGGAAAAGTAATTACTGTGCATTGTGCAGCCCTTTTAAGGATCCAGGCAGTCTGTCTGCTCTTAATTTTTTCAGAGATTCCGATGTAATTTTTTAGCAGCCTGCTGAAAGTAGCTGTCTGTTTTACGCTTAAGAGCAGTGAATCCAATGCTAGGTAGGAATAAAATATTATAATTAGCACTGTAAGCACTTACAGTTCATACCTGTTGATTTAGATCAGTGTAATTTTTATCTGGCAAAAGAAGTGAAAATCTTGTAAAGTGCTGGCTTTATGAGAGAAGCAGCTCTCCTGATTTCTTTTCACTGGTTTGAGGGGTAGAGCTATAAACCTGGTGAAGCGTAATGTTAATGCTGCATGATCAAGCAAGAAAGAACCACATTATTTTACTTGCTTTGATTGTCACAAACCTATCCTAATGCTTGCCTGTTGGTTGTTTGTACAGTTTTTAAGAAATATTACTACCATGGGCGCACAGGAGACAGTTACTTGGAAAAAGCACGAACTGATGCTATTCCAAGCCTCGGCATCAATACCACCTTCTTGATGAATTCATCAGTGAGCAGATCCATGTCCCTAGAGAATCAAACAGGCACGCATGATGTGCATTATGGACGTGAAACTGCCGTCCTTAGTCTCATGTTGATGTTGGGTACCCTTTGGCTTGGTCATACGCTCTATCAGTTTAAGAAAAGGTGAGTTACTTCAGTCTTAGAGCTCAGACTATTGATTATTTCATATTATCTATGAGGAATCGCTAATGATTTTGTGACCCAGAGAAATCAGGTGCTTCCAATAGCAGCTGTGGGAAGCCAAAGCCAGAGATGAGCTTGGCTGGCCACCTGGAAAATGTTAGAGCAGAACAAAATGTTCGGTCACTGGATGATGCCCTTCCGTATTTGGTTTGGCGTCGCAAGTGATTTTTGGAGAGCTTTGGGTGAATCATGTATTTCGTGTTTGGAACTTCTGTAACACATCAAATAAGCATTGAACCATTTTGGGGGGGCAAAATCCCTGATGGTATAGGACAGCCTACTAGGAAGGCTGTACTCTTGGAAGTCAAATGGCCACCTCTAACATGGGTTTTAACTCCATTGCCTTTAAAAACCCTTGGAAATGCTTGAGTAAGCAATTAAGCTGATGTGGAAATTAGATGTCAATTGGTGCTGCAGGACTGCCTTGTATCTCAATTTCTTGTTTCCTTCTGGGTTTTGCTCATGCATTCATCAACCATCAAAGGCGATAGATTCCAGAGGATTTAGGCTGAATTGAAGACTAATTCTTTGCTCCAAACATCTCTTTAGAATGGCAAGATTGGACTGAATTTTCATTTGTTAGTGTTAATACTATCTGGATTGAGCAACTGTCCCTTCAGTGTGGTGTTGATAGTTTTTTTGTCTTTAATTTGCAGCCCATATTTGCATGCGAGAGTCCGTGAAATTCTGTCCGACTGTGCCTTACCGATTTCAGTTCTGACTTTTTCTGTTGTGGGTTCCTATATCTTCAAGGAAATTGAAAGTAAGTTATATTTTTATTCTCTGAAATACTGGGTGAAGCTTTTTAGGGTGGTAAGAGGAATTAAATCCCGGGAAGGCTTTGGTATTTAAAAAAGGCAGAGTTCTCCCATGTAATATTACGAATCCTGTGTGTATTCCCCCTAATCCAGCAGCTCTGATTTCATCAATATCAATTGAATTCATTCAAAACAAGGCAGAGTAAAGTTTTTTTTTCTCTAGGTAAATTACTTTAGCCTGTCTTTTCATCTCAATGTAATTTAAAGTGTGTATCTCTTACAATAAAGGGAATCAACAATTTCTGGCAAAGAACAAAGGATAGTAATTAGCAGGCAGGAACTGTTGTTGCCAGTTGTGCAGACGTAGAGTTGATGATCCCAGTCTGTCCTCTTTGTCTCCACTTTACGTTTTCCTAATTTAGGTGAAATGGTGCAGAGCATCTGGGCAGTTTTAAGTTACGTGAGGAAATCTAAAAATGATACACCATTCATTGGCCAAAGAGATCAGCTTTTCCATATCAGGAAGTGATAATGGGGACAGGAATTGCATTGTCCTGTGGTGACGTGAATGGGTGATGTGAGGAAATGTATGGAAACAAATAAGAAATGACTTTTCTGTGATGACCATTCCATCCAGTTGTGGCCATGTGTAATTTATCCCTACTGATGGATTACTTCTATTGGCAGAAAGTAGGGGCACAGCTTGTTGCATGTGGGAAAGATTTTAAAATGTTTGCTCAGTGGATTAACTGAGCAGGAAGAGTTTACAGTTAGAAATGAGGATTTCTAATCTAAAAAGTCAGGATGGTGGCCAGGCTTTGAGGAGAGAAGAAAAACTGAAGTAAATCAGTTAAGATGGGCCTTCTGGCTCCAACATGCCAGTGTGTTACGACCATTTTTGCTGGTTGCCTGTAATGTGGGTAAAAAAATAAAATAAAAAAATTACTTGAGTCCTTGTAGAGGGTTGGTCAAGAAAGTGCATCCTAACATCACTCCCCTCTTCTTTCCAGTGTCTAAATTTAACTACAACCCATCTGAGAGCTTGTTTGTGCTGGCCCCAGTCCAGTCCCTCTCCATTGGGTCGGTGATGAGTGCCATGGGGCTGGGGTTCCTCCTCTCAATGCTCTTCTTCATAGAGCAGAACATCGTGGCATCGCTCACAAATGCCCCAGAGAACAGGTAATGTTTTCGGCATGCCTCTCCCTTTACGGAGGTACATTCTCAAGACTCTTCCTAGCACTGCTGTAGGTCAATGAGATCTCAGCTAATGAGTTATTTGTTGTTGTAGCACTATGTTCTTCACCTTGCTGTTCAAGTAAACTTCTCTTCATTCTGGTAGCTTTCCCAAAGGTAGCCTGAATACTGGGGGGGGGGCGCCCCCAGATATTCAGGGAATGCTTGGAAGAACTTCTCTCATCACCATCCCCCAGTACTGGAGTGGTGAATCAAAAATTCAAAGCATCAGTGACCTTACCACCCCAGCCCATTTCTTCTTTGCTCTGTGAACATTATGTAGATACTTGGTATGTTTTGAGATTTATAGGTGTACCAACAGATGTTTAGGGAACGTCTGACCCCCATGGAAATGTACACTGCTCTTGCAGTAGAGAGAACTCTGTGAAAAGGGAAGAGTCAGTGACCTGGACAAATGTCATAGTACCATACACTGCAGTTGAGCATAAGAAAAGAGGTGTTTGAAGCTATTAAACTCTATTAGAGAATGTAGAAGTGAGGGAAAACATACCTATTGTGGTTTCGTTTTTATCTGCTAGGTCCGATTTATGCATAAACTTGAGTAGAGATGTTATGTTATTAGAATATTCACTTTGTTTTTTTCTGCAAACTGCAATCAGATGATATCAAGAGTGAACACGTATGACTCCTTTTTCAGGGAAACTACCATGTCTTAGGATTTTTCTGCTAATGTAGTGTGTGGGAGGGTTTTCTCCTTGCATGGCACATTAGCATTCTCCATGTTGCAGCTGGAGTGGCACTGAATTGAGGCAGAAAAGACAAGCTCAAATTCAGTTACACTAATCTGATTTTCTTTGACCACTCTTTTTTTCCTCATCTTGATTATATCCCCTTTTAGTTAGATATCCCCTTTTAGTTAGTGTTGCATAAATCTGTGATGTAAGTGGGTCATCTTTTTCCTAGAATGTTTTTCTGAAATGTTGGTGTTTTCCTATACGGTGTCTTTAAGGAGTGTAAAATATTCTTTGTAGCTCTTGGTAGTTGTTTTCATAATGTTGTATATAAGGCAGAGCTTATGCTGATCAGGTATCAGGGCATGGGTTTGTAGAGGGAGAAAAAATAGAACTTGACAGCTTGTGTTTGTGGTACCATCACAGAATAAAAATTCCATCGCCTATCCCAGCCAAACAGAGAACATGTTTTTGGTGTCTTACCAAATGTAGTGATTTCTTCCTGTAGAATAAACAGGGAAAATATGCTTGCCTGGAAGTACACTGATGTGCTTTGCCAAGGAATAATCAAAGCAAGTGTAGTGTTCCAGCTCAGATTCAGCAAGAGCAGCCTTGTTACTGTTAGCACCAGGTGTAACGTGTCAACAAAAACCCATTTCAGGTTGGTGAAGGGAACAGCCTACCACTGGGACCTCCTGCTTGTTGCGCTGATCAACACAGGGTTGTCTGTCTTTGGCCTCCCCTGGATCCATGCTGCCTTCCCTCACTCCCCGATGCATGTCCGTGCTCTGGCCTACGTAGAGGAGAGGGTTGAAAATGGACACATCTATGAGACGTAAGTAGGAACCACAGAATTATCTTGGATCACTTCACTTTGATTTCTGGCTTCCTTATCCTTTGGGTAGAGCAAGATGCATGGTTGGGGAGCTAGCTCTTGTCTGGAGTGTCTTCCAAGATGAGGGTGGAAAGAAATGAACCAAACGAAACCACTTCAGGCACCATGGCTTTGTACTCTGCTTCATTCCCCTTCACCAAAGCACTTGTTTTAAGAGAGCCGCAAATATGTGCTCCTATCAGCAGCTGGAAGTCGCCTGAAAGGATTCAGGCTGCTCTGGTGTAGATTGTCCTGTGAAAGAGTCAGCCAACGCCTTTTTTGGTTTTATCCCTGTAGAAAGCTGAGGAGATGCTCTGGCCAGACTTTTCCAGATGTCTTCACCAGAAAAAATCCAGTCTGATTCATTGCATTAGACCTGTCTGGTGGTTATTACAAGGGGTGGGAAAAATGCAGTGTTATTTGAGAGCTCCCATAGAATCTTCCACCATCTTTTGGAAGGGCTTATTAAACTCTATTTTTTTTAAGCAAAAACAGCCATGAAACCATGCCTGGGTCATGCTTTTTTCTTTAAGACAAGTTTTTTTTTTGTCTAAAGCTGTCAAATGCTTTCTTATCAGACACCTATTTAAAAAAAAAAACAAAAAAACACCTCCTCCAAAGTAGAGATTATCTGGTCTCGTTGATCTCTGTACATTACACTTGAGTGCTCTTACCTCACAAGTGGTAATTTCTACTCGCATGCCATTAGTTTTAATTATCTCATCTTGGTTTCCATTTTTGGAGTTGCTGCTTACCAAAAGTGAGGCTAAGTGGTCACTTATTTCAAGAGAGGGAGTGGACCTGCCTTTTAATTTCCATTTTGCCTTTATGCTGTTCTTGGTGTCTTCTGGCCCAGCCCCACCTGGCATGGCTGCCTTTCAGATTGCTGATTTCACGTGCCACATCCAGAAACTGCTGAGTCCAGCTGCTCCCTGCAGTGCTTTTGCAGTCCTTTCCTGGCATATCAGTTCCTCGATTCATATTTCCATTAGTATTAGTTGCTCCCACGTCTATGTCTTTGTCTTGAGTCAATGCTAAGCCCTGCCTCAGGGGGAAAAAATGTAAAATTTGAGTTGCTTTAAACAGCTCTGTAGGATTTTAATCCATGCTGGTCCTCGTGGTGTCTGTATTCTGTTCTGCAATACCTCTGCTCTATGTTTCTGAAATACAGAAATTATCATTGGAAACCAATGAGCCAAGATTCCCTGTTGTCTTCTATTGTTGATTTTTAATACCTGGTGTTCTTCTTTTGCCACCCACTTTCTTTACTCTGCACTCTGGCTTCTCCCTGACAAAGCCCAGTTACCCACCTGAATTAAGGACTACCTTCTGCCCTTGTCCCCTGCTTTGTCACCCAGTTTCCCCAAAAGAGCACAGGAGAACCCTCTCTGGCCATGTTACTGTGAATGTGGCTCCAGCGATTACCCTAAAAAGGGCTGAGGGATGAACTAGTCTCACTGAGTGCTCTTGCTCTGCTGGAGGCAAATTGGTACATAAATGAGTGCAATGAACTGGATATAGGGAGTGAAGACAGGAACAAGAGTTTCCTAGTCGTCTGAACTGCTTTTGAGGCCAAAGCTCCTTGTTCTCTGCAAAGCAATGAGCTATGAACAGGAGGAACTGTGCAACATTGTCGTATTTTTCGTAGTCAGCTCTGCTGGAAAAGAAAATGTACTGAAGCTCAATTAGAAATCAGGAGTTCTTTGTGCTGGCTCCCCTAGCAGGTTCTGCTCCTCACTGGAATCAAAGCTCTCAGGGAGGATGATGACATAAACAAGAATAAAGATTTATCAAAATGAAAGCCAGCTTTTCTTGTCCCCTGTAGAGTAACCACTTGAGCCTGTGAGCTGATCTGGCAATCTGCAAATAGGCTCTCATCCGGCACGTGGTGGAGACTGGGAATGGTTAATCCCATGCTAGCCATATTAAAGGATTCTAGGGAAATGAGCCTGGATTATGCTCTTTAATCTCCATTAATGACTTCATTCCCATTGCAGTGCAGGCTTTCTGGAACTCTTTCCTCAAGAGCCAAACCAGATTCTGAACACACAGGAGCTGCAGGGCTGCTTCTGTTACTTTAACGTGATTGTGTTGATGTCCTTATGCTGGAAATAAGAGAGGTACCAAAGTTAGCAAAAGACCAACTTGAGGCTGTGAAGCTGAGCTTTAAAGATTTCAAATTTGATAAATTATGAGTAACTTTATCTTCTGATAAGGAGTATCAGAAGATGCTGTATAGTTTGCCCAAAGACAAAGTAAGGGGAACTGTTGCTGTACCTGGATGGGCTAAATCAGTTAGTGCATCCCTTCCCTTCTGCTTTACAGTGGCGCTTGAGAGGCTCATAGTGGTTCTGATAGTGCTAAAGTGGTCTGCCTGCTCCTTATTGTTACTAGATCAGTCTGAATTAGCCCCTGCAGTTGCACTTTAAGCTTTGCTTGGCTTTCTCATCTCTGAGACTTCTGTTCTGTGGTGATACAGGCCTGGAGGCTGTGAAAATGATGCCAAATTATATCCACCTAGTTGATGTCCCAGCTCTTCCAGAGCTGGTGAGAGCAGTTTGCTGATAACAGGAAAAGTGCTCTGCAGTCCTCTGGCTTCTCTAGGCATGGGCAGGGATGTCTAGACATAGGAGACTTGTAAGAGGATCTGAACAAGTGTGTTTGGAAGGAGGAAACCTGTGGTTTCTGCTGTATAAATATAGCTGGGGAGGAGGAAGAGGGGTTACTTGAAGGTTAATACCTTTGGTGTGTCTCTTCTGTGCATCTTTTGGCAATCCTGAATAATGTGTGCAATCTGCCTCATTACTCACCAAGGAATTCAAGCGTTGTCCTCACAACTGTGCTGTTAACAATATCTGTTACTCCTTCGGTCTCACATTAATTCCCTTATGTTATCCAAATGGTAAGAGCAAACCTCAGGCTGTTATTTCCCTCTGTCTCTAAATACAGGTGTGGAAGACTCCTCCTTCCATCCCCTCACAACTTCCTTGCCTTTTTAAATATATAAACAGTTTGACCTGACCCTAGTTAAAAGGAAGATTCAAACTTAATATTGAAAGAATTCACTGTGAAGCAATCTTCTTTAGGACAGAAGGGATTATGAAGTGCCAGCAGTACGTATGTAAAAGAGGGAAATGTGCTCTCATAGGTCTTGAGGCTGGCTCTTATGTTAATCCTCAGAGTTCGTTGTGTAAGGGGTTAATTCAGAAGGAGGCCTTGCATGCAGGGAATGAGGCCAGTAGATGACACCAAAGCAGCCTGTGACAAGAATTTCACCTGATAATAGGGGATTTATTCACTAGCTTATCCCTTGAATTGGTGGATTTATCTTCCCAAAAAATTACTTTGAGAATCTCCCTTTTCTCTATTTAAGCCCTCTTGAGAGATGAGGGTTTTATTTCCTCCTATTGTTTCTAGTAATTTTTTTTCAAACTAAACTGAAATGCTCGTAGGTTTAGTTGGAGTGCAAACAAAACAACCTCCCCTCACTCCTAGGTAGGCTCTGAAAGTTCCTGCATGCTTTCCTGTCAGTCTTTCATTCCCATAAAAACAAATCAATCTGTGGTCTGTCAACTCTAGAAAATTTGAATTAATTAATTACATGTTTTGCATGGTAATAGGCACTTTGCAGCACAACTGCTGTAATCCACAGCAGAATTAAACTTCTAGCCTGCTGCATATGGAGCTCCCTCTCAGTATTCCCCTCCGTATAAACAAGGAGATCCTCATGTACATCAAAAATGCTGACTCTCAGGCAGAGTGCAGACCCATTTTTTCTTTTTTACGGGAGGTTCGTTAGTTCCCGTAGAAGTCAATGGGTTTTCTTTTTGGATGGAAGCCAATTGCATATCCATTGGGTAAATCAAGGGAAGGATTAGTGCCCAGAAAGAGGATTCTTGCCTGTTTTCTCACAATGTGCTAAAACAGAATTAGCTTAGAGGGCAATTTAGTTCAGGATAGGATCTGTTGGAGCTTTGGAAAAGGGGAATTTGGCATTTTTCCAAGGTGCTCTGTTTGAGTTGTGGATTAAGTGCCTGGCCTGGATCCAGCAGAACTCTGCCTTCTCAGTGTCAGCACGGGGCCAGAAGTGCTGATCTCAGTGCGCTGGAGATGAGTTTCCCTTTCCCGAGTGGCATGTGTCCTGTGCTTAACCTGAGCTGTGAGCCCCAGTAATAAGCTTATGTGGGTATCGGGGTATTATCCTTCTCCCCTAATTCCTGGTTTTGTGCTTCTAGGATTGTGAGTGTGAAGGAGACCCGGCTGACAAGTCTAGTGGCCAACTTCTTGGTTGGCCTCTCGCTCCTGCTCCTACCTTTTCCTCTCCAATGGATCCCGAAACCAGTCCTCTATGGCCTCTTCCTCTACATCGCGTTGACTTCCATTGATGGGAACCAGCTCTTTGAGAGGGTGGCTCTCCTGCTGAAAGAACAGGTACACAACATGGTGCACCAGCCCTATGGGGAGGAGAAATCATGTTTACAACCTTGGGACCAAGCAGTACCGGGAGCTAACACGACATGGGAAGCTGATGGTATTGGGAAGGGGGTTACCTCCAAAGCTCTATCTTCAAGCTGCACCTTGCATGTTTATTTCACCTTTCTCTGCAAAGAGGGAGTGAAAATTGATGGGTCTGGCTGCCACTGAGATGTGAGCAAGAGAGATCTTTGGCATTGAAGCAGATAAACAAGTGAGAGAATAGCACAGTGTCAAACAACAAAAGCGGCAAGGTTTTTGTTGGGTAGAAAAAGGTGGTAGCTAAATGGTTCATAGAATTGTACTGCATCTCACGTGTCAAATTCTGCATAAATTTTTTTTGCGTTTTCCCTGCTGTAAAGGCATTTAAGCTTTCCTGTTCAGAGCACTGTTCCAGGTAATCCTGCTCTTTTCAGTCTGCTCCAGAATTGCTCTGGAGCACCTTGCTTCAGGAGGCAAAAATGAGTGCAGGGGTGCAGCTGGGAGAGCTGCTACCTGGGAGGATACCCCCCTAAACTCTCTGTATAGATCACAAACAAAATTACATCCAAATGTTACCTTCAAAATAAAGCTGCATGAATTATTGCCCATGGCATGCAAGGTGTTTAAGTCTTAAAAAACTCTGTAGCTGAAACACCACAGGAGGATGTGCAGCTTAAAAATTAAAACAAAAAACAGATGCATAATGACTCTTGATTTCTACAACAAAGCTTCCGGAAAGGTCATTTTTGACTCATTTTACGCTTTTGTTTTGACCTGTGTGAGGCACCACGAGGTAGGTAGGATTTTAGAATCGAAATGAAATGACTTGCATTATTGAAATGCTTCTGATGTGGGATGAAAACAAATCTGGGAGATCTGCTTTCAAGCCATCTGTATTACAAGTGCGAAGAAGGCACTCGTTTGCGGTGTAGGCGGTACCTGGAGCAATAATGAGTCTCCAGCTCACCTTCTTATGTAACGAGGGTCAAGGGCTTAATAAGCTCAACATTTGGCTCCGTACTTCTGCTAATCTTTCTTGATCTGATACTACATCTCAGGTTAAAACTGTGAAGTCAGGGTAAAGATTACGATTGTCATGTTGATTTTTGAGTGGAGATTGAATAGTTACTGATGTACGTGGAGTATTACTTCTGGTTTTAATACAAATTATGCGTGGAATTTTCCAAGCTTCATTTTGGGAAATTAAAAAATATTCTCAAATATGGATCTCCCCCCCCTTTTCTGGAAACCTTTTAATGAGTCATGGCATAATCTGAAATCCATTGAGTCTGTATCAGTGCCAGCAGACAGTCGCTCATATTCTTCATTGATGTATAGACAGTGAGTCAAAGCTTGTGCTCAGACATGAGCAAGTAACTGTCAGAGGAAACCACGAGTGATATTTAGCCTATTAATGTCACTTTTCCTCTTTCTCAAAAATGAATAGTTGATATGAGTTGAGAAAATCATTAGTCTGAGTACAGCCTCTTCCAGCACCTCCGCAATCTCATTTCCTGCTGTTCCTCTACCAGGGTTCAGCTGGAAAATGGGACCACCAGGGCAAGCATAGTCTGATCAGCAGAAAGGTTTATAAAAATGAGGAGCTGGATTTCAGGTGGAGAAACCATCCAGCAGTACCAGTGCTTGAATGTATCTGTTTACCATCACCCTCTGCACACCCCCACAGGCACTTCACATGTTGCTGCAAAGCCCTGATAATCCTACTCAGGGGAATCTCATTACTGTACTTGAGATATTTTCTTGCACTCCAGATGCTCCCCAAGGCAATCTTAGTTGTGTGGTGTGTTTTCTCCTCCAGGTTTCTAGTGCCCAGTCATCTGCACATTGTTGCTGATGCTGTAGTTTGTTACCTGCTTTAACCCTACAAAGCCTGTGCTCAGCTGTTGAATGCAATAAGGACTGTTGGTGCCCAGTGTATGTGAACTGACCTCCTGAAAAGCTTGTGCTGTGTGCTGCCTTCATGAGTCCAGGCTGCTTTGTGTCTAAGATGCCGTTCTCTTTCTCCCCAGACTGCTTATCCTCCGACACATTACATCCGCAGAGTGCCCCAGAGGAAGATCCACTATTTCACAGGCTTGCAGGTCCTGCAGCTCCTTATTCTCTGTGGTTTTGGCATGTCACCATTGCCCTACATGAAGATGATCTTCCCACTCATCATGATAGGAATGATCCCAATCAGGTACGAAACTTTTCCAAGCAAAGTTTGGCTGTATTTTTCTCAGTCTCCCATGCACTTTTTCTGCCTTGGACTGCTGGAAATCTGAATGGGTCTAGAAGGACATCCAGTACTTTCCTGAGCAACCAGACCTTGGAAGCTGATAACGGTGATCTCTTCTCCACCTGCAGGAGGAGGAATAGTCCAGAATGACTTAAAGAATAGCACAGAGCCTGTGACTTTACTGATTCTGGCTGTTAAGCCAAAGGGATGTGAGCTGACAGGTACATAACTAGCTGGCAAAGAGGCAAATGGCTCTCCTTTTGCAGTGCTTGTGAGATGTCTTAAGAAGCTGTGGTCTGAGCCTTTCCTCTAGGTATTGATAGTGTGCCTTCTTGTTTTGTAGTCCGATTTCTTAAAACCTGTGCTCAGGGAGGGCAGAGCTGGGAACACTTTCCCTTGCACTATATGAATATAAAGAGGAATCCATATATTTTTAGTGCTGTGATGCTGTGCAGGTGTTCTGTAAGGTCACTGCTGAATGCCATTGTAAATCACCAGGTTAAATAGGCCAGGTATAGTCTTAAAATGCATCTAATGTAAAACTGGGAGGACCCCCACACTATCTTGCAATTTTGAGAGAGAATGACTGAGGAGTTGAACTTCTTCCTTATTGTTCATTAAACAGTGATTGCCCATCACTCTTCAGTCGAATCATTCATGCTGTCCTCTCCATTATTTGGATGTAATTAGAAGCCCTAATAAGATCTCGGAGAGAACAGATGTGTTTCCAGACCGCTTGATTATTTTTAGACCTGTGTGGCATCCAGTGGTATCTGGTTGTCTTTGAGCTTGCTGTGTTGGAGGTTTTCCATTTGATCTGAAAGTTCGGGGCTACCAATGTGATAATCTGCAAAGGCAGCTGCTGTGGCATTTTCTTTGGGTGGTGAAGATGGATCCAGTTGTTTCTAAAAACAAAAGCAAATGTCAGAGCTCCCCTGGCTTTTGACAGGCTCCTGTTGGAGCTATTTGGGCGTGGTTTTATAAATGGACAAAACTGTAGAGAGCACTGAGATGATCATTCTTGTGGTAGGAGTGTCTCACCCACCTTTCACATAGGTGGTACTTTAGATACCTAGTTAAACGGCTGGCAAATACTTTATGATGGTGGATGATTGAGCCTTGTGGGAATTACAAGTCTGCATGGAGCAGCTCAGTATAGCAAAGAAAACCTGAGATGTTTTTTGCCAAATGTTCAGGTAACAGATTTAATATGATGTTACTGTGGAGAGCAGTGTGTCAAATAACTGGATTTTGTGATGACAGATAATTTAGTCATGCAAATGTATCTTTTTTCAGTAAATAAGATACTGTCATCCTATCCTATCTCTGTTGCTGACTTGTTTCTCTTTCCAGAGCAGCTTTTCCTAATAGCCTCTTTAATTAGCCCAGCTGCTAAGGGGAACATGGTACTGCTACCTGGTACAACACAAATTTGTCCTCGGCTTCCCTTTTTCTGAATTCTCCTGCCTTCATGGGCAGGATGAAACTGGAGTCTGGGCTCCAGCTGAGAAGGCAGCACCATGATGCATAGCTCTGTAGCTAATGATGACTTTTTCATGGAGATTTGGCACTCTAAATAGATGAGACAGTAAGAAAAGTGAATTGTTTTTAAAGAATTGGAGGGAGGAAAAGGAGATATGGGAGAATAGCCAGGGGTCAAAGTAAAGAAACAAACCCAGATGAATGAGTCATGGCTTTGTCCCATCCAGAAAACCAGCCGTATTTGTCTCTCTCAAGGACACATTTCTATGTTCAACTGCATTAAACACATGATTTGCATCATCATCAGCTGGGGGACCAATCTTTTTCCACTGGTATAGCATCACTGAAATCTGTTAGCTTTCATACTGCCTTTTTGCAGTGGAACAGCTAGTTGGGAGAAAATGATTTTATTTTTTTTTGGTATTCCAAATTTCTGGTTTTGGTTCAAAACTTTGGGGTTGACTAGTTCTTGGTTACACTCTAATCCCTGCTCTGGGGCATACTTAAGGTTTTTCAGAGAAGAATCTTTTTTTTTTTTTTTGCAAGTTCTGTGATATTTATCTGTGCTCCCACAGCTCTCAAGCATTTTATTTCATGGCAGGTTGATCTAAGCAGATACTGGTGTTTCTCAGTAGTAGGTGCTCTTTGGGATCTCTGTCTAGCTATTGAAAATGCCCTCCCAGCTCTTAAATGGGCTTTCTAGTGCTTTGTGCCCTATTTTAACAGCTGAAGAATAGCTTCCTTGTTAAGCAGGAGGTGTCAAACTACAACTGTGCAGTAGAATTTAACAAGAGCAACTTCATACTCTACTGTTACAGTGGCTTTCCTTTCTCACCCAAATACATTAATTCATGAGGATGTTCATGCAAACAAACCACCAGAAAAACAAAGGAACCACTACCTCCGTGACCCAGTGGAAAACAGACACCAAGTAGGGATGAAACTGGAGGAATGAATGTCACAGCCCTGCTCAGCCTCTCACCTTGGTCTCCAGTCTTGCTGATATATTTAGAGCTTTTCAAAAGACTCCCGAGTTGCCAGGAGAGCTGTATTGTGAGGAGAGCTGGAAGGAGTGACCTGAGGTACTTGGAGAACTGGGGAAGTGCAAGACAAGCTTTGTACCCTGGTCTCTGAGCCAGCCCTATAAATTCTGGGGATGGTTTCTTCTGTGAGTTCTTAATGAACGGCATTTGAACTGTTGTAAAGGGTGAAAGGCTGCATCAGGTGGGGTTTTAAGTTGGGAAACTGTAGGAAGAGTGCTGAAAAACAGTATAAATCAAATATAAATGGTGATTCTTGGCCAAGTAAGCATCCACTACCAAACTGGGGGAGCAGGAAGCTACTCCCTGCCACCCCAGCACAAACCAAGAGCCACAGCCATGGGAAGATCAAGCAGACTTGGGACAGACAAAACTTTATGATGGTAAAAAAAAAAAAAAAAGCTCTAATTCTCTCTCTATTGTTCAATCTTAGGTATAACCTGCTTCCTAGAATCATCGAAGCCAAGTACTTGGATGCTATGGATGCAGAGCATTAAACGAGGTCTGCCACACGGAGCAACGAGGATGGCTCTTTTGGAAGGATGGGGCAGCTTTGCCGAGGCATAGAACAATCTATCTGCAGTTCTTTCTTTCACCACTTTCTTTCTGCTCTAATATGGTATTGGTAATGCACCTTTCAAAGACCAATTGAGCATTGAAGCGTCAGACCAAAACAGCCTTGGACTTGAGAGGCTAACGCTCTTTAGAGCTGTGAGGCAAGCAAGCTCTATGGAAATGCTACTTTCCACGTCCCAGAACTGGAATCCCCAAAGATCAGCGTGCCCATACAGTTGGGGCATGCATTCAGAGCTGTCATGTGTTCCCTTGTCTGAGGGGTGGGGCAAGAAATCCCTTTTTTATGCACCACGTCCCTTTTTTTCCAAAACACTCTAAGGACAGCAACTGACCTTTCTCCTACGGAATGACAGTCCTGTTCTGGCCTTTGAATTCTATTTCCCGTGAATCCAGTATTCCTGAATTAGTATTCCAGGTGGGATGGCCTCATGGTAAGCCACTGTCAGGAGAGACATCTGGCTGTCTCTTCAGACTGACTAGCAGAAGGGTTAGAAGCAGATTTAATTCGTACTGATACAATCCACAGCTTTGGATGAATATTTCATTCCTACAGATGAGCTGGAAATGTTCAGAGGTTGGGCTCGCACGGTGATGTTGGTGAAACTGCATCTGGGTCTAAGCTATTTGGGAATTATTTTTGGTTCTTTCTGCCATTGCCACTCGGTAAATACAGACGTGTAGTTTTGCACAACTGCAATGTTCTCACATGTACCCGGAGTCAAATGCTGAAACTCGTCGAAGGGCAGTTGTGTTAATGATTGCATATACATATGTACAGTAGTGCCTATGTGTACATATATACATATGGATTTGTGTATATATTTTGCATAGATATACAAATAGGCCTGATTCTTTCAAAATAACAAGTGTTTTGTGCAATCAGTGTTACCCGTGATGTCTTGACCATATACTTGTTCTCTGCTTCAGTGCTGCTTTTTCTTGTTGGAGATACGGTCACTTTTAATTTTTTTTTCCTTCTAAAGCTGCTCATTTACCGTTTTTGTTCATGTGTTGCTTTATCCAAGGTGTTCCTTTGCTTTCTTCTTCCCATGGCTTGAGACCTTCATTCTGTCTTGATGCTCTGACGTGTGAATTTTGCATTTAATTTTAATGTACAGCATGCAATGAAAATTTTCCTCTTTTGCCTAATCAATATTTGTTGGTCATTTCATTATTTCTGTTCTGTAGCTGATCTCCATTTTCCCCCCACTCCTAGTCATTATATTATATTTCTGGATGAAGTTAACTTCTGTCTTTTATAGTTCAGTTTATTTAATTTTGCTTGTACTATGGTCAGTTTTCTTATTTGAAGTACTGTGAAACCAGCTGCCCTTTAGTTCAGTGCTTGCCCATTGCTGCACGTTGCAGATCACAGGTAAAGTGTTAAGGAAAATGTGGAGCTCTGAAGATAACGAACTTTAAAAAAACAGCAAAAACGCGAGAAGGGGAACAAAATGAAATGTGCATATACTGCAGATTAGCACAGAGAAATTTCTTACCAATTGCTTGCTCAGTCAATGGTGCAGGGTTTTATCAGCGTGTTCCCTACAGATTGGATGCTTCTCTGTGTGAGGAAGGCCAGCTTTGTGATGAGGGAAAAAGGATTTGGGGAAAATGTTTGTATGCTGAAACAGTCAGACTCAAGCCTCTGAAGATTTGGTGTTTTTGCACTAAACATCAGATGGTATTGCTTCGTAATGTAGTTGCCTACAGTTTTAAAACACGTTTGAAAAAGTTTTCACTTTCTTATGGAAACTCTTCATCCTTGTATTATACTTAATGGAAGAGAGCAGAAAATGTTCCTGAGAATGTGCCCTGGTGGGCATGGCCAGTAAGTCCTACAGCTATCCCAGGGGAAAGCCCCCAGCTTTCTTAGCAAGCAAAGCAGCAGCATGACCTTCAGGTCACACCAGCCAGTTCTTACGGGAATGCTGAGAAGGCTCTGAGTCAGGGTGACCACCCTGGTACACCAAAGCAGGTAAACACATTTGGTTTTCAGTCGGTCTTGAAGGTGGCAGAGGTAACTCATGCTGTGTCTGGCCATAGCATGACAGCAGGTGCGAATCTGTGCCTGGTTTCTGACTGCCTTGGTCAATATTTTCTAGCTTTGAGTCATTCTATGGTGAGATCATGACTGGCTATTACCAAGGTCTGCATGTAGAAACAGGACGAGCAGGCAGCAAACAGGATTTTGGGGCAGTGTGAAGGCGGAGGTGGTAAAAGCATAAAGCATGTCTGATCTCCAGTCAACAGAAAAAGAGCAGGTGACAGCAAACAACAGCTCAGTACGTGTTGTAAGACAGCGATTGTACACGCCTGATGGTGCTTAAATCATGTGCTTTTCCCATGGATGTCAGATTGACCATAACTAGAATGAGTAGTGTCATCTTATGGTAAAGCTATTAAATGCAGGTGTCCAGCGGATGCATTTGTGGTGTCTCAGCTCTTGGCTGTGAGAAGTCACCCTTTGGGGTGGCTTGAACCACATTGTGGATGCTGTAGCTGGAGGAAAGAGGATGTGCCTGATGGAGAGTGGCTCTGGTCCTCTTCGAGGAAGAGCAGAGGCCCTGGGTGAAATTCCCTCCAGAACAGAGCGCGTTGAGATGAACTGCACGTGGGTCTTGTCAGAGAAAGAAATAATTGTCAGAAACAGTTCTCAGATGTGCCCTCTGTCCCCCAACTCGCCCAAAAAGGTCCCCTGTTTAAAACCACTTGGAAACATCAATTTCAGGTAGTGTCAAATGTTGTTAAATGAGATGGCTCAAAACCGAGCTAACTGCGGGGTGTCAGGTAGCAATTACAGTTCTTGGGGTGGGTGTCTTGTTCCTTGCTGTTGCTTTACCACTACGACTTCAGTGTTTGTATTTTCTCAGTGGCGTCAATAAGAATCTGTTTTGCAGAGTTTTCTTTCTACGGAAGTCACGGGCCAAAGAACCAAATGATGGGGAAGCAGCACGACTCCCGAAGCGAAGCTGTGCTGGCTTAAACTGCTTGCACATTTTGGACCCGTGTCTAGATAAATGGGTAGGAGGGGGATGAGGCTCAAGGCCTTTTGGCTGTTAAGGGGTCGTGATGATCCCACGGAGGATTTTTTTTTCGTACCTTTTCTCTTGTTTGCTTCTGGTTTTGCTGACAAAAGTGCAGGCGCTTCCAGGAAGTGGGCTAACTAGGGAAGGAGAGGTGGTTCAGAGTTGATTGAGCACTTTAATACTTCTGTGAAGGTTAAGACAATTAGAATGTACAAAGTTTTATTATAAGCTCTTTATATACGCACAATGCTATGTATAACTGTTGCCAAAGAAATGGGTTTGAAGGATGTCGATAGCTTTTTGACAGTCCACAACGTTCACCTGGAGCCACGAGGTGGTGGTGGAGCACTTCTGAGATGGGTGGGTTTGGGAAGTTACCTTTTGACAGTTGCCAAAACGATCAGAAATGGGGAATAGAATAAATTTCTGCTCTCAAACCTGTAGGTTTTGATCCTTGCACTGAATGTAGGAGCTAGAAATTAGCTTGACAATTAAAATTGGATTTATACCTGAAGAGGTCTGTTGGTCTGAGACTTATTTTGTTGCCTTCAAAGATGCTGACATGCTAATGTATGGAAATAGATGTTTCTTCATGTAAATTGAGGGAAGTTGGTGAAACCTGGACTGCTGAACAGGCGATACAGTGCTTTCTGGATTGCTTAGAAAGCAGATCTGACAACTTCACTACCAACAGCCTCCCAGATTCTCTGGCATCGACATTTGAAGCTACTAATAAATGTCAAACTCGAGTTGGATGATGTGTGTCAGTGCATCACTGCAAAAGGATAGGGATGGGGTAAAATCCACCTGGTTTGCTTCAGAGCTGCTGTCTGGTGAAACGTTTCAAGAGGAATCCAACGACTGTGGGACGTGGCATATGCTTCCTGATGACCTGCATGAACTGGGATGTTCTGAAAAATACTTGGTAGATGGTCACGTACCTGTATGCTGTAGATCATACAGTTATTCCTGAAAGTACCCCCCCATTTCCAGCTGTACCAAAAGACTGAAACATTGTAAAATTTTGCATAGTGTATTTCTCTGCTTTAGAAGATGCTGCTGGACTGTGTTCTCCGGGCACTTTTTGGAGGAAAAACAGAAGGAAACATGAAGGTGGTTGAAGTTGGGTATACCTGGAGAACACTTATGGGGGTTATGGGGTCCTCAGCAACATAAAAGGGACCTGAAGCATGTGCCATGTCACAAAAAGCTCCTGCTCTTTTCCAGCCTGTGTCCCACTAAGCATGCATCTTTTACCCAATCTGTTGGCACGTGTTCACGTTATTCCTTGATCAAGCTTTTTTCTTGTTCACTGTGTTCTTTCTGTCCTTTGTGCTTCTACCTGCCTGGAAGGTTAATGGGCAAAATTGGGATTGGGTGAAACTCATCGCTTGTGTCCATTCCCCCAAAACTTCGGTGCAAGCCCCTACCTCTCAAATTTCTTAACTCTCATCCTCCCCAGCCCTTCCCTGAAGGTTGTCTCTGGTGTCCCCACTGTGAAAACACTGCCAAAATGCTGAGTGGGTATTTTTATCTGGAGAGTCTGAGCCTGTGTCTGAGCAGCAGCGTGGCAGCAGCCGCTCTCTTGGGGCTTGCTTTGCCATAATAGGCAATTATGAAGGGTTCATAATTGTCCTACAATTGCACTGTCTTCTGCATCTCGTTAGATGATTACTTTATGGCACAGTGTTCCAGTTGGGCTGTCCTCTTCTCATCTGTCAGGCTTCCAAAACAATTTAAATAGACATTATGGGATGGGCTTGCCCCATTTTTGATCTGTGCTGAGGCCTGTGGATGTTTGAAGAGAATAGTCTTCTCTAATTGTTTTCATATCTAATTAAGGCATTTAAGTACCAAACCCTGTCCATTACACTCGTGGCTCCAGATCTGGTCACAAAGAGCGAGCCATCAATATTTTGTAAAGAGCAGACAGACGAGGGAGTTGCCCGAGTACATACTTTAGAAATACAAATTAGCACTTTCCTCTTCAGCTTGTGTGCGCATTTTCCTTTCAAAGGAAGACAATCCTTGGCTGTGTCTCTTTTTCTTGTAGAAAACTCGGCATGAGCTTGGATCACTTGGCATGATCCTGACGCCACATTAAATATTAAGAGCGTGTCCTGGGGGACGTGCTGCCTTCTGCTCCCCATCTGCATCGCTGCTGCAAAGATCTGCCTGCTTGGAGAGCTGAAGTCCCCCGGGTGGAAGAGGGGGATGCGTGTGGTATCTCAGTCATCCACGTGGCCAATTCTTGCTGCTGCTCCAGAGGCCATCGGTGTCCCTTGCTTAGCTGCAGGTGGGAGACCTGAATGTGAACAAAATGGCAGAGTTTGGGGGAAAAAAGTTTAAAAAAAGTTTAAAAAAAAAAGTTCTGGCAGTAATGTATTTGTTATGTGATCGGGGTTTTTGCAGAAAATCAGCGTATCAAATTCAGCAGCTGGAGCATCAGTTTCAGCACCCGGGAGGCTTGCCAAAGGGCTGAGCTCTGTTGCTGGGTCTATCGGCAGCAGTCGGTGTCTCAGCCTGCTTTTTCCAGGCATCACATTTAGATAAGTTTCACGTGACTGGATGACTCGGGCAGTTTCTGCAAGGGTCTGTATTAGCAATGGCAGCACAACGGGGCTTGTCCTGCCATGTGGGGCTGGAGCAGAGGATGCAGCTCATGGTGCAGGTGGGGACCTGTGTGACCATCCATTTTCAGAAGGATGTTGGAAGGATTGATGGATATCTGGGTGACACAGCTGAGCTCAGGCCCTGTACCCTTCTCTTCATGAACTGCTTGCCCTAGGAGCAGCGTTAGCCACTTGGTTTTTAAAGCTTATATCCACAGCATCACTTAGTTCTGAGTTTCTCAAATTTGGGACCAGCACCATCAATTTCAAACCACAGAGCCCCAGCCTGCACAAATAGGCTTTGAAGTGACTCGCATCACTGCTGAGCTTCCTTAGCCTGCCCTGCTGTCAGCAGGTCCCTCCCTTCTCTAATGCTTGTGATGCCAAAGTGCGATCAGCAGCTCAGGTTTAAGTGCCCCTGTCTGGAAGCTGTGGCTGTGGGGATGTGTGCAGGATACGACCACCCTCAGCAGGTGCCTGGCTGTGATCTGCAAAGGGCCTGGTGGGTTTAAGTGGATCACTGCACGTGGGAGAAAGCGTGATTCAGCTGTGAAGCATGGCAGCCTCTGGAAAGCGAGAAGCCTGTCATGCTGTTGACCCTTTGAGGGTTTCAGCCTCTTGTATTTGGCAGAGCTGTTCTGATGCAGTGAGGGCGGCTCGGTGCTCTGCTTTTTTTCAGAAGTGGTTTGGTTCTCTTCTGCTTCTCCCTCATCCTCTTCACTGATGTGAAGCTCTACCTTGTTCCCATGCAGGTATTACCCCCGGAAAATGGGAATTATCAGAGTTCAGCCCTTGAAAACCCTCCCTTCCCCTGAAATTATGTGCTCCTCTATCAGTGTAAATCAACCCCTTGCCCCTTGGTCCAACCTGAGAAAGGGGCCATATCCCAAATACTCTCATTTTCCCCTTACAACTTCAGTAGAGGGAGCAAAAATACAGAATGAGCTGTGAGGGTGGTGATTAAGAGGAGAAACCTTCCTGAGATGGAGCCAGCTCAGCTCAAACCCTGCTTTTGCACAGGCAAACGCAAGTGGAGCCGCTTGGCTCGGGCAGCCTGCCGTGTGCTGGGGTTATCCTGCTGTGTGGCACGGAACTGGTTAAACATTCCTGCATTTGGTGACCAGGAGCTTTCCACCACAGGTTGCTCGGGAACTATTTAAAGCAGGGGAAAGCACACGTTCCTATTTATGGAGGCACGGCCTATAGATATTGCACTCGCTAAATACGCTCCCAAAGCGCATGCCCCTGCCTAGTGTCGGTTTTACTGTGGGTGATTTACCCTCCTACCAGCCCCCCGGGGGGGGGGGAGGAGGGAGAGGGAATTCCTTCATTGTATAAGGAAGCTCTGTATTTAAAAAGGAAATAAAAAGAAATGTACTGTTTATATATTTCTACCTTGTGCCTAATCGGTGTCCTTTATTTAGCCTTTAGATCCTTACACAGCTTGGACTTGTGTCCTAGTGCAGGTGTACACATTTCTTTGGTGACTTGGGGATCAAAAAATTAAGAGACCCAGTAGCTGAGATAATTCGGTAACCCCCAAACTTTCATAATTCTCAGCACTCATGGCATGAGAGCATCTCAACTGTGAGTGCAAGGAGTTGTGCCGGCTTAGGAGTTGGGTTTGGTGATCCTTGTGGGTGATCCCTTCCACCTTGGGGTATTCTGTGATCCCTACAGCTGGGAGCCTGGGTAGCCAAAACTGGGATTGCTTCATGCTTTAATGGGGAAGAATGAGAAATAACTGCACTGTAACAGTGCACTGAGCGTTTCCAGGCTGGGGCAGCACTGCACTGTGTCTCGGGCTTCCTTGGAAAATGAGCCAAACCTGCAAATGCTCCTTGCCTCCAGCCCCTGCCTCTCTGCAGGCCTCGGGATTCCCCCTCCAGGCAGAGGACCAGGGCTGGCCACCTTTGTTTTGGTATGAGCTGCCCTACAAGCCGGGTGGCTGGCCATTTTCAAACACATTGCACAGGCTTTACCCGTGGGAGCCCTTACTTCTGAGAGCAGCACGTGGTGTAGCTCAAAGCTCTTCTCAAGGCCTCTGTGTGACCCTCTCAGCAGAGAACTCAGCCCTCAAGCCTCCTCCAAAGATATTTAGTCCTGAGTGCCCCGCTGCCCAGGTCCTGGAACCACTTCTTGTGCTCTCACAGTCGTAGAGCTGTTGAACACGAGAGCAGCCCTGAGGCTGGGGGCCTTGAGGTGCTTTGGAATCGGCGTGGGGCTGCCTGGAGCCCTTTGATGTGTGTGGGACCACCTGGAGAGGTGGGGAGAGCTGGGTCTGGCGTGAACCACAGCACTGTGCGCTGCAGGAGGTTTTTTTTTTTTTCTGGGCTGCTAAAACTGGAAGCCATGGGGGGGCTCTGATGGTCTGGCATGACGAAGGGGAGGCTTTGCCATGTGTGAGGCTGGGAGGGAGGTCAGGCCCTACAAACAGTTGGGCTTTGTGGGGAAGGCAAAGCCAGCTGCCACCCAGCCTCGCAGACCTTCATGCCTCAGAGTTTCGGGGTGCTTTACTAATTCAGCAGCCTCCGAGGGAAAGGCATGACATCCTTTTGCTCTCCCGGCTGTCTTCCTCCAGTGGTGATGCCCAGGACAGTCGCAGGGAGCAGCCTGGAGAAATCGGGGAGGGGACACAGGGTGGGCAGGATGCCGCTGTCATCTCTGGCTGTCACCGTGGGGACATTCAGCTGCTGGGCACCCGCTTGAGACCTCGGGCAGCCTGGCAAGGCCCTATCCTGCAAGGTGCCCTGTTAAAGCAAAGCCTAATAATAGTCTGGTGGCACGTCAGCACCGTTTGGTGCAGGTCCCAGCTCAGGAAGGAAGGGGTCAGATGGGGACATGTCCCCAACACCTCGTCCATCCTTCCCCACCAGGACACGCATGCAGCACACTGCCAGTGGGGATTAAACACCCTTTGGCCAAAAATGACACGGATAAAGGGCTCAGAGTGGCGCCAGGCCCCACGGATGCAATCTCGAGGACCCTCAGCACTGCTTTTTCCCTATAGCAGGTCTTGGCATGGGCAGCACAGAGATGGGGAGCTTTTAGGGTGGCTGCATCTGGGCTTTGCTCGCTGACTGTGTCAGCACGATTCCTCTCCTGATGTCCTGATTTGATTTAAAATGAAAGTGTAGTTGGCACATTCCTTCCTTTCTGTGCTTCCCATCCCTACAAAGGATAAAAATATTTCCCTGGGGTGAGCCAGGTCTGCTGGGGGGCCGTTGCTGCCCCCAGATGGGGTAGAGCTGCCGAGAGGGGGCTCGTCGCCTTCTCTGGGCGGTGTTTGCTGGGGAATTGAGCACCCAGAGGGAAAAGCTGCAGAAAATAATGCAGGGGTCAGGTAGCTCAAGTTCCAGCTGTAAGAGAGCCTAAATTCTGGATTATTATTATTATTATTATTATTGTGTGTTTGGGGTGTTTCTTCTTTGTTTGTTTTTCCTGTTTTCTTCTTGTTTGCATTTTTTCCTCTCCTAGGCACCCAAACCCGCTGTTTTTCATCAGGGATTTAATCTGCTGCCAGCAGGTGCCATCTAGGGGACAGACAGCAGAAGACAAGGAGGGTTTTTTTTTTTTGCTGTCAAAGGTTTGCTCCAGCCCAGGAGGCTCCCACCGCCTCCAGCTCACCCTTGGCGGGCTCTCCTAGGCACTTGGGCACCAAGCTCAAGGGGGAAACATCCCCGGGGAGCCTCCCTGCTGCTCCCAAGGGCCTCATCCTGCTGATGCTTGGAAGAGGCTGGGCCAGGAGTACTTGTTCTGCATCACCAGCTTCTCTCCAGCTCAAATTTGGGTAGGACGGAGGCATCATGTCAGCACTCTTGTTGAGGGGGGCTGTATGCTGTCTTTATCTCGGCCCCAAAAAACAAATCAGCACCCACCTCGCTGCAGATACCTGAAATCAGGCTCTACCCGAGCCCTGGGAGATGGGAGAGCAGCAGGTGGAGACGGAGCATGTCCCCCACTTGGCCACCACTTGGAGTAAGAAATGAGCTCTAGCGATAGCAGCTCGCTAATGAGAAATTGGCAAATGGGTGCCTGGGGCTGCGAGCCAGAGCTGTGGGGCTGAAGGGTTTGTGCTGCAAACTCCGGCTAAGTATTCCTTTTTCACCTTTTATTTTATTTTATTTTATTTTATTTTATTTTATTTTATTTTATTTTTTTATTTTATTTTATTTTATTTTATTGCTTTCTCTCCTCTTGCTTCATCAGCCCCCCCAGGATTTAGTCCCCCCATAAGCACCTTCTGCCCCCCAAAACTCCCCAGGGCGGCTTTCAGAGCCCGGGGGGGCTCTCCCAGGGGTGCGGACAGCTTCAGGCTGTGCGTGCAGGCTCCAGCAGGGGGAGCGTGGCCGCGTCCGATGCCAGCCCCGCTCCTCTTCAGCAAAAAAAAAAAAAAAAAAATGTGCTTTTCTGAGACGAGTTGTGTGCACATCTCCTCTGGACGGTGTTTTCCTGCCAGGTTCCCAGCTGCACCCCAGCTGCTCCGACAGAACCATGCATGGATGCCTTTAGCATAGCCAAAACCATTTTTTTTTTTTTCCCAAAAGCTTTTTTTTTCTGGCTATTCTGGGGAAGATCCAGTAGGAAAAATAAATAAATAAATCAGAGACCCAACTCTGAGTGCTTTAAGTTACTATTAGGTCGCTAGCTTCCCAAATCTGCTTTGTCTTTTCCTTTGATGGGAAAAAGGATTTTATGAAAGAAGAAAGCATAAAATGGTCTGCACGTGGCCAGGTTTTTTGGCCACCCCACCGTGACAGTGGGTTTAGCCCCTCTGGTTCCAAATCGGGGACGGTTTGGGTGCTCCCTGGGGTCTCTGGAGGCAGGAGCTGCCCGTACTGCTGCTCCTTGAAGGCATCAAGTGATTAATTTCCTCCATCTGGGCAGGCTCTGCGTGCTCGGAGGGAGAAATGTCAACACCTGCGATGCCTGCCTTGGGATGCTAATCCCGCAAACTTTGAGAGCTCGAGGACCTGGGAGTTAATGAGAGATTTCTCAACATTTGCATATTAATAGCTGCGCCCATCGCCTTGTCATTAGCGTTAATAGGAATTAATGTGAACAATTAACGGTTAAAATAGCCGCTCCTACGTGAAGACGGAAGAAGACATCTGGGCAGAGATTTGGGCGCTGCCTTCGTGTGGCACGGAGAAGCCGAACGTGGACTTGCTTCCCCAAACCCTTGCCTTGCTCTCCGGGAAGGGCTTTGGACCCTGGCTACTTCGCATCTTCAGCTTTATTTTCTGCCGGGTTCATCCACCGCTCTCTAGCAGCAGCCCAGCTCCCCCAGCCCTCTAAGCTGCAGTTAGCAGCTAAAGGTGCCCTGCCCACTTCCTCCCCTAATTGCCGTTAAATGCAATTAGTGCTTCCCGGAGTGCCCCAGAAGCAAGTGTCTTAGCAAGGTCATCACGGCCTGCAGTTAGAGAAATGTTGCGCTAAGGCTTTCAGCGAGGAGAGGGTTTAATTATTACTATTATTCTTTTTAATCCTTCCCTCGCACAACGATTGGCTTTTTCCCTCCTGTTTTCCCCAAAATCAGCCGCCAGCCCCCATGCAGAGAAGATGCTCCCAGATGCTCACTGTGAGTCCCCTGAGCCATCCCATGCTTTTTCCAGGGCTTCGCTGAATTTTCAGAGTGGCTCATCCCCCCTGGAAAAGGGGTAAAAGCCCTTATTCTGGAGTCCCCCGAGCTGCAGGGGTGTTGGAAGGGATAAAATGTAGGCGGAATCCTCCAAAAATGGGACTGGGAGGGGAGAGAGGGGGGTTAATCCTGCTCCCCGAAGCTGTTGCAGGCTCCCTACCATAGGCAGCTTATAGGGGGGTGAGCCAGAGCAGAGAGGCCACAAGGCTTTAAAAGCACCTCCAGGGAAGCTGGAAAAAAACCCTCCCATCCGGATGGGCTTATTTTGGGGTGAATTCATGTGTTTTTCGAGACAGCAAAACCCTTCCATCCCGCGGCAGGCAGTTCTGCAGCCCTGCCTTTCTCTCTGGAAACGCAGGGTGAGTTTTTCCACCAGGTGTCAGGATGGGGAAGGCAGGTTGTCCGGGCATCACACATCCCGTCCTGTCCCCTACCCAAACAGCGGGAGGGAAATCCAGCCCTAACGCAAAACCATCCCCAGCTCAGAGGGGAGGAAGAGGAAGGCGCAGCTTCGTCACAGCCTGCCCTGGAGGCAGCTGCTTCAGGCGATGCTCCTCGTGTTCCCCAAGTGCTCAGCACACGGCAGGGCACCGGGAAACACGTCCCAAGCGTGCAAGCAGCTCCTGTGCTCCTCTCCCGAGGGGTGCAGGATGGCACCCGTGCTGTCGTCCCCCCTAGAGGAGACTCCTCTCCCCTGCTTTTGCCCCTGGTTTAAAAACTGGCTTAATCCCAGCACCAAAGCATCCACGAAGCATTTCTTAGGGGGAGCTGGAAGAGCTCTCTGCCTGCTCCTGCCTGGTTTGTTTTTCCTCTCTGCTTCCATTTCACTGGGATAAGGAAAAGGCTCATCCCCCAGCCAAGTGAACACAGGGCTTCCTACCAGCAGGGTGATGGAAAAAAAGGCATGGAGCAGGGAAAGAACCCCCCTCCTTCAAAATAATCCCCTTGGCAATCCTGGAAAAAAACCAGGGAAGGCTGCTCCCGGTCCTGCACGCCCCCAGAGCCTGATTTCACTCGCGCAGGCTGCTCCTCGCCGCAGGATCGCATCCAGGGGCAGCTGCCCAAATTCCAGCCCTCCCCTCCGGGTCCCCGGGCTCCTGCAGGGTGCAAGGACCCGGCTTTTGCTATCGCCCCCCCACACCCCTCCGTGGTCCCTGCTCTCCCCTGGGGCTCGGGCAGAGCCTGGAGCATCGGGGTCCCTGCCTGGGAGGGGCGGTGGGAGGGACGGGGGAGGGAAGGGGGATGCTCCGGGGGTGGCTCTTCGCTTTCTCTCCTGCCCGGAGCTCGCAGGGGCTCGCTTGGAGGATGTCTCACCCCCTCGGCACAGGTAACGAGACCCCCATCGCTCTGGGAAGGGAGAACGTGAAGGGGAGGAGGGGGCTGCGATATGATTTGGGTTTTATTAAAGCCCCCTTCGAGGGGAAAAGGGGCTCTGGGGCAGCGAGATGCGGGTTGTGCGTGATGCTCGGAGCCCTGCACAGGGTGAGCCCTGCTCCGGGAGAGCCCTACCCCAAAGTTTCCCCACCGATGGCTGGGAAATACTCATAGGGGTGAGTACAAGGGTGGGGGAGTGTGCTCATGGGGGCTTCCGTGTGCTCGAGGGGATGCCCGGGGCTCCGGGAAGCTCTGTCCTGCGTGGTACCCAGGGCGGTGATGCTACGCGTGCCCTGTGTTGTGTCCCCATGCACCGTGTGCTGCCGTGACACCCCTGTGCATGGGTTTGTGGCTGTGGGGCTGAAGTTTGTGCTCTGACACCCGCGGGAGATGTGTGGGCACGGGTTTTGCAGCCGTGGCTGTGCTGTCACCCCCCTCTCCTGCGTGCACGCGGGGGAACACGCCTGTAGGTGCAGGGCATTTGCACGGATTTGCGCCTTAAAGAGGAGCAGCAGCACGGCTCGGCAGCGAGGCAAGGCAACGCGAGCAGTCACAATTATCTGCCGGTGTCTGTCCTGCTGGAAAAGCAGGCAATTAGGCAGCCATTGCAGACGGAGCGGGCAGCCTGTGCTGCTGGAAAAGTGGGGGCGAGCTCTCCCCGAGCATCCTCCCGCAAACCGTGCGCCTTCACGCAGACTTGGGAAGCGGCTCCTTGCCCAGCACGTGAGACCCAGCCGCAGCTCTGGGGGCAAAGAGAGAGGACTGGGGAGAGGAGGAAGAGGAGGGGGTGTTTTATTTTCGTGGCCTGCTTGCGATAAAATGTTCTGGTTTGTTACTGGAGGTGTCACTGCTGGGAGAAAGCCGCTGCCCGCCGCCGTGAGCTCAGAGCATGCTGCTGAGGGCCGGCCCCAGGAGGTTTCTGGAGCAGCACCTTCTCTTCGTGGGGAACGCAGAGCAGCAGCACCCGGCTCGGAAAGCTCTCCCGAATGCCTTCATGCCTGAGGAACCCTCCTCAGCCGAGCCAGAGCTGCCTTCCTCCAACCTCACCAACGCCACAGACTGCGGCGAGGAGATCCTGCTCTATGGGGACACCGAGAAGATCGTCATCGGAGCCGTGCTCTCCATCATCATCCTCACCACCATCGCGGGCAACGGGCTGGTCATCATCTCCGTCTGCATCGTCAAGAAGCTCCGGCAGCCCTCCAACTACCTGGTGGTGTCCCTGGCGGCCGCCGACCTGTCGGTGGCCTTCGCTGTCATGCCTTTCGTGACCATCACGGACCTGCTGGGGGGAGAGTGGCTCTTCGGGAAGGTGTTTTGCAACGTCTTTATTGCCATGGACGTAATGTGCTGCACCGCCTCCATCATGACCTTGTGCATCATCAGCGTGGACAGGTAAGGGGGGAGGTGGACGCCACGCGGGCTGGAATATTTTTCTGGGGGCCACCAGGATTTTGTTTGTCCACCAGAATGATGTTCGTCGTGGGTCAGTGCTGCTGCATGTGTTTTCCGGGTGTGCAAGGTGGGTGAGGGCTTTCTGTATGGATTAGGGGTCCTTTGGAGGAGCCAAGCTTAAGGTGCTTTCTCGGTTAACTTCTCTAAGTCCTTGCTTAGTCCTTCCCCTCTGTGCAGCTGCTTCGTGTTCTTCCCTGGCTGGTGGAACAAAGCTGAGGGGAGAGACCTTGCCCATCCACAGCTCCGTGGAAGGAGGCTGGCCCATAAAAGCATTCAACAAAATAAAAACATTGCATGTCCTATGAGATAAAAAAAGTCCTATGGGATGCTCTGCTGCTCCCCCGGCTCGTGCCTTGGCCAAGGGTGCCGGCAGCTCCCCCAGCCCACCCCAAATCCAGAAGCCCCTGTTGTAGCCCAACGTGTGCATTTGTGGGGTGTTGCTGGCTTCATCTCCCACACCCGGAGTGGAGAGGGAAAGGCCGAGCCCGCCTGGCAAACTGGCGAGACTTGGGCAAGCCAGCACCCCCGTGGGGCTAATTATAGCAGCTGCGTCATTAGGGACATTGTGCTGACGAGCTGGAGGGACGGATCCAGATCTGACGCGCACGCTGGCTTTCTTTGGGGGGTTGGTTTGGTTTATGCTGGCACCGCGAGCCGGGCTGGTTGGTGATAAGGAGCTCGGGGAGGACAGAGCCGGTGTCCCTCCAGCCGCCAGCCGGTGTTTGCGACCACCCGTGCCGTGTCCTGGCCACGGTGGCCGTGCCACCACCCTTGTAACTCACCATCCCAGTGTGGCACTGGCCGACAAAGCAGAAAGGACAGAGAAAACCCGGCTGCTGCGGCAGTGAGCATCATCTCACGCTTCCAAGCCCTCTCCCCTGCCCACCGCTGCTCCCACAGCAGGTTTGCTGACCGGGTGCTGCTGGTCAGAGAGCAAAATCCCCGGCTGACCGCACGGAGAGGTCCTGCTCTGCTGCTGGACTTGCTGCATTTCCATAAACAGCCTGTTCCTAAAAAGCAGGTGTAGCCAGAGCTGTCAGGAGAAAAGTCTGCCTTGGTGAGAGGGAAGAGAGCAAATGCAGCAATGGGATACGTGAAGGTCTCCTCTGGATGAGTGAGGAGCAAAGCAGCAGCTACGTATGAATCAGATTGGCTTTGCTTTCCAGATTTTCCTTTCCAGATTTTCCTTTCCA